>NW_022684376.1:551108-557014 GCF_011630105.1 Anneissia japonica | reverse complement strand
CTTGATTTATGTTATATATATATATATATATATATATATAGTTTTGGGTTTCTTATTGTGCCTTATTTAACCTTATTTAATATATTAGTTTTAATTGAAAATGTTACTTTAGTGTGATTAAATATGTGTTTGCATCGTGTATATTTTTTTTTTCATTATATATAATATAAAATTACCTCAGAATGAACTGTAACATTGTTTTTACACAATGCTTCACCGATTCCATTGTTTCCGCACAAGCTTATGTTGAACAAATGATTGAATTTGGTTCCCTTGGCAGTGAAACTTGCTCCAGTCATCACAGAATGGAAACTAAGGTAGGCAAATAAAAATATTAAAAAATATGAAATAAACCAGTATTAGTATTTGTATGAACAAATTGCAATGCCATTATTTTTACCTCAAATACAATTATCGTAGTCTACACCATACAATAAATTGCATTGAATGCACAATCTGTATTCGTCAGATCATTTCCTGTTTACATGGCAATGATACAATCTTATATGTTATATATCCCCCTGTCAATTTTCCTTGTTGCTTGCTATGCATGAGCCAATAGCAAATGAAATAGAAATAATATTATTTAACAGAAATATCTCAGTAGTGATATATGTAGCTAATCAGTTAGGCACTAACAACAACGACAACGACAACAACAACAACAATAACAATAATTATTATTATTATTATTATTATTATTATTATTATTATTATTATTATTATTATTATTATTATTATTACTATTGTTAACATTATTAATAATTTTATTTTCTTGGCTGTCCTATATAATTTCTGTGTAATGCACATTGGGGCGACGTGCAATATGCGCTATATAAATATAACATTATTATTATTATTATTATCATCATCATCATCATCATTTTCATTATTATTATTATTATTATTATTATTAAATAACAATGATGATAATAATGATGATGATGATGATGATGATAATAATAATATGTTACATTTATATAGCGCATATTGCGCCTTGCCCCTATGTGCTTAATACACAGAAATTATATAGGGCAACCGAGAAAATAAAATTACTAATAATATTAACAATAGTAATAAGATAATAATAAAGATAATAATAATAATAATAATAAAAGGCTAAGCTACGCCTATTCCTTAAACTAATTGCTCATCGCCCTTTGTTCAGCTTTAAGAATTACAAATAATTACATATCCATGATGAAGAAATTGTGTATTTGATAACACAGGTGGCTAATATATATATTCTATACCTACCCTTTTAACGGTGAGAGATCATAATGTTTGTAATTGTATACGATTTGACATTCAGCGTAGCACACAGAATTCTTGTACACCTTCAACCCTTCTCCACATGGAATACAGGACTCCTTTCCATAGGGATGAGCATTCTGAAGGTATGTATCTTAAATAAAAAAAATATAAAATTAATACTGACACTGACATTATCATTACAATTATCATTACTATCATTATCATTAAAATTACTCACTTGTTTGACTAAACTGCTCTATTTAACTGTTCCTTGGTTCTTGGTTGTGTTATATATTTAGTGGTCTTTGTTAATGTTGTTGTATGTCCCTGTGTTGCTTGAGGTTTTCTTAATGGTGTTGTGGCAAGATCAATCAATGTTTTCAGGGGCAGAACCAGAATGTTCCAGATTTAGTTTAGTTTGTGATTACATGTGTTCATGTGGATCTTTGTGTGGAGATAACACACCAAGGGCAACCCACAAATACTGGCGGCAGTACAAGTGCAGACAAGCGATGTTGGACGCAGATTCAACATCTTAAACTTTCTCTTACGAAAGATGGTGCGCTATTGTAAATTAATTGCATATCAGCCGCTTCGGCTGAAACAGTTACATTTTCATTATAGTTCTTTTCTACACACTTTTAGACAAGCACATTTTGCGCAGCATGGGACGCCAGCATATATACCAACAAATTCGGGGTTTTTTTACGTTACTTGGGATGCCATTTTGTTTATGAAGCTAACCCTCACTTACCCTGCAACATGAGTATACTCGTAGTTAGCAGTATGTTAACTCTGTGTGTAATCCGTAGTGGCAACATGCAGTCAGGTTTGTTAAAGGTAAGTATGCTATTGTTCTACTTACTTGGCGGACACTGCTCGCACTTCCTAGTTTTGTTGGTAATGTAGTAGCCTTCCGAGCATGGGATGCAGCTAAAGTGTGTGAGCGTGTAAAACAGATTAGGAGGTTAGATATGCATGCAGTATTATAGCTTATTAGGCACACTACAATATAAACTAAAAAATCCTTGCCCAGCAACAGGGCTTACAGGGCTGTGAGCCACAGGGCTCATAGGGTTGTGAGCCACAGGGCTCATAGGGTTGTGAGCCACAGCGCTCATAGGGCTGTGAGCCACAGAACTGCTAGGGCTGGAGCTTATCTGCAGAGTGTGATGCTCCTCCTGCAATCGAAGAGAGTCCACCACAGGTTACTCTCAGCAATTTGCTGGTACCCAGCTGGGTAAACTGAAGCAATGCAGATAAAGTGCCTTGCTCACAAGGACATAAGCGAAAAATGCAGTGAAGGATTTGAACCCAACCTCAAGGTTGGGAAACCAAACTATTTCTATAGCGCCAAACCGCTTCCAAAGCATACTACAGTATAAATCTACACTCTTTTTGGGTCAATGCACAAAATACTGTGTTCCAGTGTGTGGAACCATGACCAGAATGTACACGTCAGTATCAGGTGCACTTAAATGAAACCCCTTTACTCTGCTAAGCAAACAGAAATCAGCGAAAATGGACTTTCCTGCTAAGCGTATGTGAACACAAATTGTTGGTTAACACCCATGTTTGTCAGAGAAGCGCACAATCCTGGCCTGTTCCGATTGGTCAACTGTAAGTTTAATTGATGCTTTGGAAAGGTCCCCATTCCCATTTACACTGGATAGCAATATGCATATTAAAAGGTCATTGGTTACACTAATATACACTGTTTGCAAACACTGGTGGGAATGTAGAATTTGTCTACACATTGCCCTCTTTAGCAAATTTTGAGAATGTTGTTTTTTTTATATTGCAACAATGGGCTACCGTAGCTTTGCTTTGCTTTTATAATAAATCATTTTTAGAGCAACGTAGATGTTGGATACTATGTAAGTGCTGATCATATAGTAACAATTTAATGCAAGGCCCCACTAAGACCTCCCCAATATACAAACAACTTTGAGCATCACACAATATTTTTACTGACTTTTAGGATGAAACAAAAAAAACCTCCAATATTCAAGATTATAGTAACACTCAAGATATTACATATTATATAAAAATTATAATATATATATAATCATTTATACATGCATTAATGTAGTATATTGTTATATTTGTGCATGCTCTTTAATACATGTTGTATTTACTATAACAAATTTGTTATTACAAGATAATAAAATGGTATGCATGCATTTAGCACCATAAAACAAACCATCCATCTATAGCTAATCTTTTTGATGGGAGTAATATATTTGAAGAGTATACAGTATTATGTTTAATTACAACAGTAACAAGAAAAACTGTACATTTACAATATACTGTAGTATCATTTTAATATCAATACACTCTATAACCCCCCAGAAATTGGATAACAGTACTTCACTCAGGTGATTACTTAATTTTTTCATAATGTTGCAGCTAGTAGTAATTAATAAAGTAGCATTAACTGTACCTCCTTTACCCACAGACACAAGCAATTTGAACAGCATTTGATTCAAACCCCTACCCTATTTAGTGCTTAATTTGCAGGTACTGTGCAACCGTATGCATTTACCATGCACACTGCAAGGCCATTTTTTTTCTAATATCATCTACGGCATGCTTTTATACTATTTGAATAGAGCGAGTTTTTATTTGCAAAGCCAAATCTATTTAGTAGTGAACTCACCCCTCCATGTCACTGCCTACAGGGCATGTCTTGCAGAAGGCAGCACCGCCATCGACCGTGTTGGTAAGCTCAATGCTATAAATGATTGCCCTACAAGAGACACAATGAAATGAAAAATGAACAGCGAATGGATGGATTTAACTGGTGTAAACGCCAAAGATAACCCACGAAAGTCTAAAGAAGACTTATTTCCAGTTGGGTCCTTCTGGTGGTGATTGGACAGTACACCGGGAGACAATCCCCTACTCTTTTCCGAAGAGTGTACTGTGTTCTTTTAAATGCACATGGGCCATAAATGCACACAGGACCAACGGCTTAAACGTCTCATCCGAAAGACAGTGCGATATCGTAAATTGCATTTCAGCCCTCTAGCTGAAACACAAGGACGGCAGCGATGGCAATTGAACCGGGGACCAAGAGATCTCCACGGTTCAGCGCACACACAGTGGCTGCCACCAGATTAGTCCACTAAGCTAAGCTGCCTCCTTTAATATATAAATACAGTGCACCCTCTAATTTGAGACCCCCTCTATTTGGAGACAACCAAAACAATCTTCAATCTATTAACACTACTGCTAACCCTCTATGTGGACACCGAACCCTGAGATCACCGAAAATTTCCAGATCCCAAAGGTGGTCTCAAATTGGAAGGCCAACTATATTTTTTATGGAGTTGTGACTTTGCGGTCAGCACTTGGGTACAGTCTCTTCAACAGCCTACACTTCTTTTATGACTATAATGCAGTTAATTAGGGAAACTGAACTTATAATGCAACAATACTTATAATAAAAAATAACAAATAAATATGACAATAACAACACCTTTAATACTAATAATACAATCAATAAAAATAATAGTGTATATTTAACTCCTGTCATAGGCCAGTTCTTTTCAGAGTAATAACTTAGTAATATAAAATTAACAGCAAAAAAAATAAATTAATATATTAATTTAACAATATTGATGATAATAAAATGAAGGTTTGTAAATTAGCCAAAAAAATTAAGTTATTTGATCTTGTTTTTAAATGAAAATTTTTCCATATTTAAAACAAAATATCAAGTCAAATAATTTTACAATAGTTATACACACTAAAATATGCAATGTACAGTAAGCACTGTGGCATATCAGTATACAGAAAAATGGTAATGTGATATGTTAATAAATTATGCATATGAGGTACTTACACATCATTACGGTACATAGTGCCATGAATATCAGTACTCTCATAGTCTGCTTTCTGGAATGCCCATGTGAATGTCTGCTGGCTCTGTTTGTTTACAGAATAACTACAAAAAATATAAAAATTGAAATAAGGTTAAAAAAAAAAAAAACATTCTGATTAATGTTAATCTTGTTTCTTTCTTAGTTTCTTTGGTTAGCATTAAGATGTACTATTAGTCATGAGGTTAAAAAAAAAAAATAGAAAATTTTGATTCCACATTAAATTGCTAAAACTAAAGTTTTCCAGACAGTAGTCCAGGCAATATTGCGGCAATAATACCAGTACACTTACTGACATGTACCATTCATTAATACCAAATATTGCGGTAATACTGCCGTATTAAAAGCCCTTCTGTATAAATAGATCATGCATGCTGAGGGAGAGTCATTGGTTAATATTTTGGTCATCACAGACTGAGGGCGTTCTTTATTGTTTATTGTTTCAAGAAAATTGCTGATAAGGACTAATTTTGCGGGAATGTGACCTGCTTTCGTGTCAAACTCCAAACCGCACCATAATGGGAAAATTTTGGTAACATAGGTCTGAGAAGGAACACTACGTAACATAACCCCAATAGTGCAGCTGTGGTTTAGTTCTGACCTTTTCATACAGAAGGCATTGTTGGGAATAATCACGCCAATTTTGTGGTAACATAGCTGTCTTAAAGTGGCATAAGTGTCTTTAAGGAGCGGAGTTTTTAGTTCGAAAAAAATAACCTTTGAACCCAAGAACATGAGATTAGAAAGCAAGCATCCGAACCCTTAGCC
>NW_022684376.1:541821-551039 GCF_011630105.1 Anneissia japonica | reverse complement strand
GATTAGACCTATCAATCAGCACCACCAAAAGGTGTCAGCGCGAGCGTGTAGCGATTGTACTGAAACGAAGCTTAACAAGATATTGGAGGGATATTACTTACACAAATGTTGTTCGATTCTGATGCCCTTCCCAAGATTCAATAACGTTTGATTTTCCATCTTCCACAAGGAAGAATAAAAGACAATCTCCAATGCATTGCAATTCGAATTCAAACTTCACCGTGCCGACTTCGATGGCGTGGCCATTAAAGTAACCCTCTTTTGAACGGAAACCGTCAGTATCCACACTAAGAACAAGATAAACGTCATCAGAATGACCCTGTCCGCTATGAATATGGTTGCCGGAGAGAACCCAACCTTTATCCGTAGCACAACCATGACCTAAATAAAATCCATCAATCATAGAATTAATATACAATAAAGAGAAATTAAGTTGCTGAAAAAAAAAAATCTGGTCGTCGGAATCACAAAGCCAGGCAGAGGTGATTATCATGCGGTCAGTCTATCTCAAAAAAACAATGAAAAATTGCTTCCAACCCCATAATAAGTTATTTGTACCTAAGATTAAAACAAAGTATGAACCACTTCACTGCAAGACAGGATATAGTCATGTCTTCCACGAGGCAAACCCTACCTCTCTTACTACCTCTCTTCAATAATGAACAATTAATAAACAACTGAAGTGTTCACTGATTAATCTCAGATAAGAAACTATAATACATACTTCAAGTACTGAAATACATGCCTGATCATGACATAATTACTGTAAATACTGAATCCCAAAACGATGGCGTGTATTTCGACACTTGGAGCAATGCATTATACTCGCTGATACACAACAATATAGAGAGATATTCTAAGAACATGAAATACTAAAATTATCTGACTATCTTAATTTGACATAAATTAGTACACTCATACACTGCAAAATTGTAAATGCTGGTGATAAAAATTAACCAATTATTATGTACTGAATCTTACCGGACATGCTCAGACACACAGCATCCATATTTGGTGGTAGATAGTTCCACGAAGTGAAGGACATACCATATTCCGGTGCTGTCGACCCCTCACATTTTTGGCAGGCTACAAAAACATTACGGTAAAATAAATAAAATAATTATATAAAAATATTCAACAAACTGAAAAAAAAACTGATAATTAAAGTACATTCCTTTTCTTAAACCGATTACTTACGATTGATTCCGTTGGAAAAGTAGTTCTTAGGGCAGTACTGGCATGAGGAGCTGTTGACGAAGGACATTCCGGGATTACATGGGGGACAATCAAGTTCTCCACTCTCTGGTGGGAGTTGAGTTGCTCCTGTGATGTCACTTCTACATATCTTGGGTTGAATCCATTTATAAACCTTTTTTGTCTACAAATTTAATTTTAACAAAATATATTGTAAAATCATTAAAATGTTGATAAAAAATTTGTGTTATTCATGGTGTACAGTTAATATTTGATAAAATGTACAGTGGAATTGTTATGTAAGGCTGAGCACACACTGCATCGTACGATGTAAGGTCGAGCACACAATGCATCATGCTGATGTCCCTCTTCGCTTTCTCTGTGCGCTTGACGACATGATGCCGTTTGCTGATTGTCAGTGGAAGACTGATTCTTTCATTCATTCATTCATTGGTGCTCTGCTATTTGGCAGGTCTCATGACATCCAGTATCTTAGCGCTGTCTATTCTCAGCTTTTCTTTAAATTTGAAAACAACATTGCGACTAAAATTGACACCACACTGCGGCCTTCCAAGGCAAAAAAACATGACTTAACAAAGATATTAAAACAGTTACATTGTTTTTCCATCGGACAGCCGATTTTCTGACGACCTTCGGTGCAGTGCGTGCATGACACAAGAGCACAAGTTACTGTTAGAATCGATTTGTTTATTATAGGGTATTCCAAATGGCAGATCAAACTAATCAAATTACCCAATTTTATGTGTCAAATAAATGTGATATGCCCATATTTGGGTGTAATGTGACATCACCATGCAAATATGGGCACATCACACAAATTTGTCACATAATAAAATTTGACAGTATGAACTTGTATACTATTTCAATATTATATACGGCATAAACAGAGTCTAGGCATCTGATTGGTTAAAAAGTGGGTAATAACTTCAAACATCACACTATAATGTAGGTTGAATGATAGTTCATAAATTCCCGGGGAGAAAGTACCATCACCTTAAATAAGTCTTTTTTGTCCTGTCGCGATTGTAATCTCTAGTCCTCACTTATAACGTTGCTATGTAATTTATGACACGCAGGGCTAATAAAGGGAACGCGACCTCTAGGACACTGAAAGAGACTGGCCATTTGACTGCTTTGGCCTACAAGTAAGCCTAGGCCTACTTTGTGGGTACTCTTTTCATTACTTTTTTTTAGGCCTTGTAGAATCTATGTATGATGAGGAGATAAAAACAAATATTGACTGCTCTGGATTCAAGGAATGGGGATATCTATATGGAGACCATAGCCTACTATCTTCCATCAGGGATTCAGCCCTCCGGAAGATAGTAGACTACGGTCTCCACAGGGCAATAGATTTCACCATTCCCCTCATGAGCAGTCAATATTTGTATATTACTGTATAACACCATATAAAATTCAAATTAATTAATATATAACTAAAGGGTTTACCTTGCTATTATTATTACAAGGTGTTTTACTCTCAAAGTAATCATTCGCTGTGCATGCTTTTCTAACGGTACAGTTACCAGACCCAGCATTCGAGTAGTGGGTGTCAGGACATGGGGTACATGCAGTTGCCTTCGGTCCAGAATAACTGTTTGCCTTGCACATCTCACACCTGAAAATGTAAATGATTGCATACATATAAAAATTTGATAATTATTAAAACTATATAGGGAGTTAATGAACTCTCGTGCATACCTCAACAGGCCGTACATATGCAGAGGCCTAGGTCCTAGCATTTCTCGAAAAATCTCAATGTTTGGGGCCAGTATCTTTTGGAGCATTAGCAAACAATTACTGCAAACTGTCAAATTTCCAATCAATTTTACATAGTTACTGTCAATCCAACCAACATTATTTAACACCAAATGTGCTTTCACCAGAAACACTCCGAAAAAGCTACACATTTTCCTTCTTTTGCACTGCGTGTTTACAACTGATACCCGCAATACGTCACATGATCAACCTAGTAGAAGGCTTTCCACAGCTGAATCTCTATAGATGACAGTGGTTTTGCTTTTGTTGCTCCCTGGCTTACCTTTATTTTGTATGTTTGTGAATTGCTGATTTTTTGTATCTGTAATGTTTTTATATTGTTTTTGCCAGAATGAATAAAATAAAATGAATGATAATAATAAATATGATGATGATATTGATGACGATGATGATAATAGTGATAATAATAATGACGATGATTAAGAGTGCTGAAGACAATGCCGAGGATGATGGTGATAAAAGTCCTAAACATTTCAGTGTTACCCAAGCTGATTAGAAAATGAGAATGAAAGGCAAGGGAGTGTAGGTAAAGTACTCACTCAGTAGATCCTGCCTGGGCTGAGTAGGTGCCACTAGGGCAGTTAGTACACTGAGATGTGTAACTTAAGCCCATGATCTCAATAGACTTAATGCGAATTGGTGATGTTTTGGTATTGTCCTCAAAGTTCATTCCAATGGCCTTCCATGAAATTACGTTCATTCCCATGCTGAGATCGATCTAATAAAAAAAAAACAAAAAAAAACAAAAAACAAAGCATATTAACAATAATGGGTAGTGCTAGAGTATTTAGTGTAACATTTGGGTCGACTTGGAATATTTATGATGAATATGAGTAACATTATTTAGTAGAAGTAGAGTATAATAGGGAAACATTACAAAGAGGTACAGTAGAACCCCTCATTTACGTACAGCACGGGCCCAGAGCCGTTCGTAAATTTGGGTATTTGTAAAATCGGGGTTGACCCAAATTCCTATATATTTGCACTGGTACTACTTACACTGGCATAAACTAGGCCTAGGCTAGGCCAACAGGCTTACGCAGCTAAGTCTGAGGGGGCCTAGGCCTACAGTTGGCAGCTTCTAAGCACTCTGATCCCACTCTAGGCCCTGCACAAATTTGTTTTTATCGGACATTTTTACCTTCTTAAATACCTAGATTGTGGATTTTATTCCAACACAACTTCCATAGATACTTGTTTATTATATATATTGATCATTCAATAAAACAATCAAGCACTATGTTGAATTTTAAAGCTGAAAATGATGTTTGAAAGAGAAATAAAATTTGTCGCATGTACATGTGTGAAGCCATAAAAAACAAATAAATTTCCTATATGGGAGCAAGTTCATAACTCTGCTGGGGTTGATGCAGGGGATGGGGGGTGCAGACGGTGCGATTGCACCTCCTAAATTATATTAAGAATAAATATTGTTATATAATTGTATTGTTGATATGTACCAGTATGATGGTGGACTTCATTAGACTTCAGTAGGCTTAATGATATATTTAGAGTATAGTGTATGATAATTAACATTCAGTATAGCTATGGAGTATTTTATAAGGTTCAAGAATCAAAATACAAATTTACCGTCACTTCTTTCCATTTTCCTTCGCCAGTGGCATCAGGCCAGCGGTCAATACCGTGACCTGTTTCTTGACACTGATCATTGGAAATCTAAAGGAAAAAAATACGTAAATATTAAAGATTTACATATCACAGCTTGTTTAATACTATCTGTTTGAAGACAGAACAAAAGATAATTTCTCCTACACAGGTATCTAATTGTATGCGATAAATCAGAAAATTCCTTTCAGGCATTGTACAAACACATCCCTGAAATTTGTGATTCATCTGGTAAAAATCATGAATAAATAAATGGATAGGTTTGTGTTTTTTATCCTATCTAATGGATACAAAACAAAGTCTTATAAAGATAAAAATATATATATATATATAGAAATGAGTTAAATCATTATTTTTAATCTCAATTCAAAGCATGTATCATCAACATCAAAGAGACTAAATTTTATTTGCCCAAAGTCTCTATTAAAACGATGTGATAAATAATGAAATATAAAAAAAAACACTTTAAACAAAATACTATATTTTTATTGTTTTGAAATTCGTTAGTAAATGTTTTTCTTTTAGCTGTAATTAGTTGTAATTATTATTACGGTCTTATTTTTTTGCACAGTATTTTAAATTGTATTATATTTGGTAGGAAAGTTTGTAAATACAATGCTGCAATTCAGCATCGGCTGCCATTGATTGCATAGATTGAATAAAAGAATTGAATTGAATTGTATAAATTGTAGTTATATGCTGTAGTTATGTATTATTATTATTATACTTTTATGTGTCATTCTCAAT
Source organism: Anneissia japonica (assembly GCF_011630105.1). Lineage (NCBI taxonomy): Eukaryota > Metazoa > Echinodermata > Crinoidea > Comatulida > Comatulidae > Anneissia > Anneissia japonica. The sequence continues at coordinate 545,672 of NW_022684376.1, read as the reverse complement.
GATATATTTTGTAGTTGTCAAAAGTGAAAGCGATTAATATTAACAAACTTACTCTGACATGAAATATGGTATCCTCCTCAGCGTAGGAATAAACAAACTTCACATAGCCACTCTTTTTCAATTCGGCACTGAACACCAGGGAAACTTTGCAGTCGTCACCGGGAGAGGAAATAAATCCACCCCTTGGCATCCATGCCGATCTAAAACAACACCAGAAAGTTCAATCATAATCTAAGCTCTGATTCATGAATAACGTTTGTGGCAAAGACAAGCCAAACTAGTCAATCATTGCAAATCGTGTTTTCAGATATAATGGCCAAAACATGGTGGAATGTCAACATTTTTGAAAGCTACTATTAAGAACTACAATTTGATTTTGCGGAGAGTGACTAGTTTGACTTGTCTTTGCCACATTTGAAGAAACTGATTGAAAGCAAGGAAGCAGTGTCTCATTTTAAAGAGCATAGAATCACAGCAGGCAATTCTGAAATTTGGCTAACAAGCAAAACCTGTAGTTTTTGTGAAATGCGACAATGTAAACCTGTAGTTTTTATGAAATGTGACAATGTAAATTGAGCCAACATTTAAGTGCTTAGTATTGTAGACATGTTAAAGTGTTCTTCCGACATTTTGGCAGTCCTCAGGGTACTGTTAGTATTATGTATATGTCTGTAGGTTTTTAAACTTTGCCATTTTATATAAATGTTTCTCTGTTTTGTATAATATCTTCATCTGGAAACAGAATAAAATAGAAATAAAATAAAATAAAATTACAACTAAACTACTGTACATCAATACTTCATGATTGTTAGATTGAGAAAACAAATCCATAAGAAGATATTTTACTTTACAACAAAAAAAAAAGATGAACATTTTCACCATTAGAAAAGTGTGCAAAATGGCTTGTGTTCATGTTAAAGAATGCAGTACACTCTTTGGAAAAGAGTAGGGGATGTCTCCCGGTATACTGCCCAATTCACCACCAGAGGGACCCCACTGGAAGTAAGTCTTCAGAATTTAGTGGGTTATTCTTGGTATCACACTGAAGAAATCCAAATCTACTGTAAATACAAATCTTATTAATATTTCAATTGACTTACTCGCTGCAGTTGGATGTACTTGTTGCCCAATCGCTGTCAATTTTTTCTGATACCGACTCAAAGCCATGAGGAATCTTGCTCCATCCTTCAAAGCGCTGGCCTCCGCCCAAGGAATACTGTCCGGCAGGACAATCTTTACAGGTCTGTGTATTTTGAATATCCAGGTATTTACCAGCTTCACATGTAAAACCTGAACAATAAAAAAGATTTAAAAAAAATTATAACAATGGTAGCAATTATACAATCATACCAGGGGGCATAGACTGGTTTTGACCAGGGATATGGGGGTGGGGAGGAGAATTGGAAAAACTGAGAATGCAAAACTAAATCCCTATTCCAATGAAAACTTAACAGTGATCTTTAGTATTTTTAACCCACTTTAGTGGAACTAATTTGCCACCACTGGGTGGGGGGGAGGTTGCGGGATGCTTCTAGCCTATGCCCATGAAAACAAATAGTAGAAATAATATAAAATAATAATAAGTCAATAAAAAAATCATTAAACTTTCTGTACACCATGTGTAGTAATATGGTTTTTGAGGCGAAACCACGTTCTGGTGAAATTTCTCTGACCGTCATCAGGAGATAATTTTCAAAATAACCCTGATGAAATGGTGTATATCACACAAGGAGTCTATTGTAATCACTTAAAACACTTTTTGTCATCTAATGGATCAGCTTATTATCATAATTATATTAATACTCATCTAATTTAGGTAACTAATAGATTTTACCACTAACGAGTAGTCATTAGGCAGGATACTGGCACTGCTGGGAATAGAAATGTGACTATGCACATTGGATCACGTTCTTCCCAACATAAAACGTTTGGTTGGCAGATAGCCTGAAAAGACATGAAGTCTAAAACATCTTGCTGTGAAACTTGTACCTATAGTAGAAGCTATTTGTGACACTGTACAGCAGAACTGTTATAATACAGCACAGTACACTGATATTTATTTAGGCAAGAACATGACATTACAGATCGAGACTAAATGTGAAAAATAATTTGGCAAGAAGGAAAAAAGTAACAGAGGAATTACTGTACTGGTAAAAGTGATACAGTATTCCTCCACCAACAAAAATGATAATTGCAAATAATAATATTTATCTAAACAGATAATTTATAAAGCATGTTCTCTACTTATTTATCAAATATAAATTATTTTTATCACTGCAACTTTAATCCATGAATTCTGTATTAAATTTTATTAATTTTACAAAAGTGAATGTGTGTTATTGTGCAATATACTTCTTCTAATGGTATGCAGGACAAATAATTGGATTTTGAATTACAATCACTAATTTTATTTCTATAATATTATTAGAGTCAATGTTATCAATTACTGTATATCCCCATCAAAATGATGGGTCTTTAACAATTTTCCTCCTCTCAACAAGCTAACCAACCTCATTAGCATTGCATCAGTGCTGTCGATAATGATGACTGCATTATCAAACACTCATCTACACCATTTATCAACACATCTGATGGTCCAATCACATTAATTTAAAGCATAACTTTGTTTTTGTTGAGCACAGTATCAGGTTACTAGATATACCAAAACAATACATTCAAATTATAATACTTAAAAAATAATTATTAATTTAATACAGTAGTTAATTTTAAAAGAAATATAACTGTATGTTATTTATAACATCCAATTACGGTACTTCAAATTAAAATTGTAATTTAAATCTATGTATATTTTACACTTTTAATAACATAACATATTAAACAATAAAACATAAGTTATATTTAAATTCACTTTGTACAGTATAGTGTAATATACTGAAAGGTGGAAGAAAGTGTATGTAGTTACAATCCATTTTCCAAGTTTTTAAATATTATAAAATCTGTATCTCATTATAAAACATTTTCCCCATCAATTCAAATGTAAATATTATTATACAATCTTTGCATAGTGTATCATACTGTATTCATAGCTTGGAATTGGAATTTATTTTTTGTTTATGAGAAACAACAAACAAGAAGGAGTGGCAACCAGGCAACTGAACAGAATTAAACGTTCCAACCCAATGTTGATATTTGAAGATTAACTTCACAAGCAAAACTACCAAAAGTCCTTATGGTATATAGCAGGAAAAAGGAGTGTTCTGATATTATTCAGACACAACTTGGCAGTATGGTTTAAAGGATGTATAAAGGTTACACAATATATTCAGTGTTGATAACGTGTGAAATATTAAATTATCCATGCTGTGGTCAGAGTGCAAATAAAGCTGCTCATTCACACTCACATACAGATTTTATTCAAATCGTTAAACAAAGATATATTCAGCACACCTGAATGAAGAGGTAAAATAATTATTTGTAACGCATGTTAATTTGACAACGATAAACCATGTGGACAAATACTCCGATTAATTTATATGAAAAATCAATACTACTGTAATTGTGGTATCCCCATGGAAATGGGAAAAGAATAGTTTTAAAAAGACACTACTATTATTATTATGTTTACTACAAACACATTAAAAAAGATCAGAGCTTTATGTACAGTATATTGTGCATCTATTGACACGCAGTGTCCTGTCAATTAATACATTTTCTTTAAAATTCTATAAAATTAAACCAGTTTTTATACAATATTTACTATTACAGACCAGATATAAACAGTCCCTCCTTCATCGATAAAAACAAAGGCGAAATATTCTATTTTTCCGATAAAAAAAAAAAAAAAAAAAAAAACCGGCCTACTTCATCAATTTTTTTTTAAAAAAAAGGGG
>NW_022684376.1:531729-541744 GCF_011630105.1 Anneissia japonica | reverse complement strand
TAATATGTTAAATAATCTGATTTTATTACAAAATAAATTTTTGTTTACTATAAGGAATTAAGTTATGCTTTTTTATATACAATGTTTGGTAACAAGTTGTTAGTATTTAATTTTATATATAAAGTGTTTTCTCCTTATAATGTGCCAGATTCCATCATATGCTATCATGCAAATCGATAGGTCGGTCTGTGACCGTCGGTCTGTGACCAGACCCAAGGTGGTACCATCTACCCTGCCATCCCCATGATGTAGTTTTACATCACCTTCTCTGTTGATACTAATTCCTTATATATGATTTTACATACTGGATGTTTTACCATAAGTCTTTTCGTAATATTTTCAATAGAATTGCACAAAGTTTATATTTGTAAAATTTTCTCTTTTTTTTTAAGTCGGTCTGTGACCAAACATATTAATATCAATATTTCATAAATGACTTTATGTTTTGATTTTTGTAATATTGTCAATTAAAAGTGTGTGGGAAGGAGTTTAAAATTTACTTGGAATTTCAGATTTACTGGTTTATCTGTAATATTTAAACAGTTTTTTACCATTATGAATGCCTTAAAAAGTCGGTCTGTGACCATGGAATTGCCCTATAATATTATAATAATATTGCCTACAATTTTCATATTTTATGCTATAGAGATCAGATTGCTTGATGATTTCTTGCCAACTGTCGCCCATTACTTTGAAATCTCACACCTCTACAACGTACATTCACACCACATCAAACAAGAACGTTCTTGTATCGCTTTTTACTAATTTTAGACTTGTGTACAAAATACACTGTAAGTTCTAATATTAATGTACTGTATTGCTTATAAATTTAACATGATTTTACAAACAGAAAATCTCTTTAATACAATATTTTTCTTTGTATTCATATTAAACCATCAATTACATAATTTTAAATGATTTTTTTATTTTGATTTTTGTGTTGAATGGATGGGCTACAACTAAGGTAGTATATTTAATACATATTTTTGACAAAATAATATACTTTATATTAGAGACAATAATAGCATGACAGGTTCTCAATGAGATAGTAAACTCCACAAAATCATACAAATTTTATCAATAAATTTCCATTGTTCATAATCATCTCAGTTGACTCAGCATAAACAGCACCAAACTGAAGCTCGGGAACAAAATTAAATAATTCTTCACTGGTACTGTAGGGTACTGTAAAAATAATAAATGAAGGCAGGGGAAATCTAAAAATATTAGTGTTATCTTCACACATCCTTGAAACCATCTTGTGTACTATTAAATCAGAACACTCCTTTTCCTACCAACCATAAGGACACATTACAGTATAGAAAAATATTACAAGTATAATCATACATCAAGGTTATAAACAATGGGGCTGTGGTTTATGTCTGATTGTAATCAATATGTTCTTCAACAACATTCACTAGGTTCAATGTTAATATGTTAAATTAAAATGCATTATAATCAAGAACATATTTTGCTAGTATCATCAATGCTATATTGTGCTATAAAAGTGCATAAAAGGAAAATCAAGTATTTTTTCATTTTTTATTTTTTTTAATTTAAAAGTTAACACTTATCATATAAAGTATCATTAATTATCAGCCATTGTTTTTATTACTTCCACTACATAAATTTCTTGTTTCCTATTCTGTGTACATGTTTACAGTTATCATTACAATTTCAACACCAAAAAATACACCGAAAAAAATACAGGAGTGGCGTCAAGTGAGTTTAAGACTAGAGAGTCAAACCATCTTTGTAAACCCTGTCCCTGAAACCAACAGATATACCAAAAGACTGATCAAGTTTTACTAGTTTTCCATTGTAGTTGAAGCACCTGGAACTGTGGTCCTCTAGACAATAAATGCAGTATTATTATTTACTACTTAATTTTATTATTATTATTATTATTATTATTATTATTATTATTATTATTATTATTATTGTTATTATTGTTATTATTATTTAATTATTATTATTATTATTAACATGGCTTCCTCAAATCTATTTTTAGCTTATCCATATGTATTTGGTCATCTTAATTATTTTCTTTAGGTAAACATCATGTGATTGCCTGGACATTTCAAAAGCATTTATTTTGATCGTGCCTGGCATCGTCTTCTCGCTCCGTGTTTGGAAAATGCAATTTCTGATCATTAATTATTTAAATAATAACCATAACCATTATTATTTATACTTGGATGCAATCTGAAATAGACAGAAGTGAATGGTGGAATGAATTATACATGAATTGTGGCTACAGCCACATTTCATAATTAAATAGCCATTACTAATTGTTAACATCATACATAAATGCAGCTCAAAATCTGTTCACGAATGAGTCACCAATGTGATAAAATCTTTAAGAGAACATCTGCTGTTTCTAAAGCATACACTACAATATGTTTTCTGACTAAAAGGAGGGTTTTGTTTTGTTTTTGTTGTTTGTTAGATTGTCAATAGTATATACTTAACATAACAATTATCCAATAAAATATATTGTTTACAGGTGCATTTGCCACCAGCATACACAAAAACACAAGAGTAAAATCTACTGTAATTGTTGGCTAAACTGAGTGAAGCCTTAAGACTCAGGGATCATCTCCTCAAGTCTCCCGTAAAATCGCAGGAGTCTCCGGGAGATTTGGAAGGCCACCTACCTGTAAGAATAATCATCTCCAGAAAAACAACCCATCTCCCCACCAAATTCAAAATATTTGCATGTTTTTACTACTGCATTAAATTATTAATTGTCTCCAGGACATCAGATGCCAATGTGTATCACCATGCAGAGCAAAATGAATTAGGATGTGTTAAAAGAAAGCTCATTTATTCAAACAGATCTCCCGGTTCATATCTTCTTCCAACTTGGAATCCCTGAAGACATCTACAGTTAGTGGTTAATTTCATCATCGCTAATCTACTTTGTTTCAGACATCTCAAATGCAAGCTTCTGTACATTAGGCTTTGGATAGATGTTGAGTGCAATGTGACAGTATCCCATACTCCAAAATACAGTTTTTTGTAGAGAATTGTTTCTTGATTGATTTTCATAGAAATTTACCCGACCAATGGGCTGGCTTCATCATATTTCATTTAGTCAAAATATTTATGTTGTTAACCATACTTGTGTACAAAAAAGAAATATGTTCACTTGAATGAATATACTTAAAAAAACCTAGGAACAATTTATATTATTTCCTCTGATTAAATTAACAAAAACAAAAATCTTTAAATAAACTGACATTTTTTTTTTTTTTTTGTAGAATACAGTATTTCGTTGATTTGTGTCTAAAACCAAAATCATTCCCCTCAACTTTTCATTCTAGATATTTCATCATTCAAAAGACTACTGTAATTTATCCAATTTGAAAGGTATTCTATTTTTTAAGAGTTTAAATGTTTGCACAGTATATACAGTAAAAAGAATATCAACAAAGTCTGTTTAGCTGCGCTGTATTGACATACTGTACCAACTGACCTACCGCTATACAAATATTACTTTAGAGGTAGTGCGTTCACACATCCATTCTATATATGGCAAAGACAAGCCAAACCAGTCTCAGTCATTCATTGCAAGTAGTGTTTCGGAGATAATCCTAAACATGTTGGACTGGAAAACAATTTTGTGCTTCCAACCATGACAATTGTCTCAATAAAATGCCTCAAGCATGAAATGTTATCTGATACACTACATAGTCCAACAGTTTATTTATTTATTTATTTTTTTTTGTTTTTCCCAAAAAATATCTCCGGGACATTCATGATGGCTCTGACCACTGTTGATCAGTCACACACTTTTCTCAGCCCTGGTCATAAGTTTTGAAATCAAATTATCGCGCTAAGCTACCCAATATCTATAGATACTGTATATCATATTGTTATTCCAAAATGTTGACAATAAAACAACATATTTTATTAATAATAGTCTCTGAAAGCTCTAAAATGGTAAACTTTGAAGGTCGACTTCGCAAATACTGTTCTTTAAACAGCTGTATATTTAAACTCCTTTATATTAACAAAATGTTGAACTTAAAAATGATTCTTTTACCATTTTATAACTTCCATTTTACTTCTTCACCCTGTATTAAATAAAAATCAATTTTCTGCAAGGAGTGAGTGGTTTGGCGTGTCTTTGCCACATAAACACATTCCGCTAGGTTGGTCACATTTACCAATAGTGGGTAGACACTGTAAATTGTAATAGGAAAATGCATGATTCTTTGGAGTATTTGTGCTGTAGCAAAAGACACATAGCAGTAGTAGGTGTTGGATAATGTTGGTTGGAATGCCAGTAAACTAAACAAATCCATGATTGGAAATTGAACTACAGAATATTGCCATAATAAAAAATCTTTTTAACTATGATCAAAGCTAACACAAATCACCAGACACAACAACAAAGAATACTGTATCATCAAAACATACACCATATTTCATATAGAATATATTTGTTGAAAATTAATAGAAAATTAACAGATAAAATGATTACATTTATGCTCCATGAAATGATAAGTACAAAACAAAGAGTGCTACAATACCGCAATCTACAGCCCGCACCGGTGGAGGAGGCCCGCCATTTTCACATGTTTCTGGATCAGGAACAGACACTCGCCATCTTACGCCATCAGTGCGACATGCCGTGTATTCGAAATGAAAATCATCCTGTGAAAAAAATAAATATGTATTATTTTTTAATTTTATTTATTACAGACAAAATAATATTAAAATACCAAATACTAAAAAAATTTTTGAAAACTCAAAAAAGTGATTAAAAAGTCAGATTATACGGCCATTAAAGAAAGTTGCAATCAAACCTATGTTTGTGTTAAGCAACATGCAGGAAATGGTAACAAAAACACCCCCCCCCCCCTCTTTCCATCCGGGCCACTAACAAAACAGGTCAAGCCTCTATCGGTCGGCAACCAAATGTTGGGTCATCATTAAGAGCTGTAACTTACAGTACAGTACATGTATGTTCTAAAAATGTCTCAAAAAGTGTAAAATAAAGGGACCAGGGATGTAATTATGGTGGGCGGAGATGGGTGGGGCCACAAAGCCTTAAGTGTTAGACCCAGTCTAAAGCAAATTTCATGGCCCTTCACCCACTTTTATTACCCCCTTGCCCATCCATAAAATTCAATCTTATTATTTAGAGTTTACCAATTATCACCCACCCACCCTAAAACGGTTTTCCACCCTTAGCTTTCCATTGCTACAACCCTGAAGGGCCCAACATTTAGTAGTTTCTCTGCATGTCAATGGATAAATAACTGAACTATTTTTTTATGTATGTAATAATTCTAGATTTTTTTAAAAAGAGATCTACACAGGAGTAATAATTTAATATCTTACAGCTACCTGTACTGTAGACTATAAAGGCATTTACCATTTATTATTACTACTTTTTAAGTACTTTTTAATGATATTTGAGATTAGCTCTATTAAAAAGTTCCAGATTATTTCTTTAAAATGTACAGAATAACAAAAATGTGACATTTACCAAAATAACAATTGTAATTTTCTGTTATACTGTACTGTAAATATTCATTGATCCTTGAAGCAATAAAATGAGTATTGTGCTCCTTTTGTTCTTATGTTTATGACCTTTAACCCTGCGATACAATATCTGTCCGAATATACAACCTCCAGTACAGAGTATTATTATGGATACTGTCAACAGATTTATTATAAAATATATGGCTAGAAATATTTTAAGATATATTTTTTGTAATTTAAATGTTTGCACAGTATATAGAGTAAAAAGAATATCAACAAAGTCTGTTTAGCTGCGCTGTATTGACATACTGTACCAACTGACCTACCGCACCATACAGATATTACTCTAGAGGTAGTGCGTTCACACATCCATTATATATGTGGCAAAGACAAGCCAAACCAGTCTCAGTCATTCATTGCAAGTCGTTTTTCGGAGATAATCCTAAACATGTTGGACTAGAAAACTATTTTTTACCTCCGACCATGAAATTGTCTCGATAAAATACCTCCAGCATGAAATGTTATCTGTACACTACATAGTCCAACAGTTTATTTATTTATTTATTTTTTTTGTTTTTCCCAAAAAATATCTCCGGGACATTCATGATGGCTCTGACCACTGTTGATCAGTCACACACTTTTCTCAGCCCTGGTCATAAGTTTTGAAATCAAATTATCGCGCTAAACTACCCAATATCTATAGATACTGTATATCCTGTCTCTTATACACATCTGACTCAGGAATCATCTCAAGTCTCCCATAAAATTGTGGGAGTCTCCGGGAGATTTGGAAGGCCATCTGCACTCCCGCAAGCAAGAATAATCCCCAAAAAAACAACCCATCTCCCCACCAAATTTAAAATATTTGCATGTTTTTACTACTGTATTAAATTATTAATTGTCTCCAGGACATCAGATGCCAATGTGTATCAACATGCAGAGCGAAATGAATTAGGATGTGTTAAAAGAAAGCTCATTTATTCAAACAGATCTCCTGGTTCATATCTTCTTCCAACTTGGAACCCCTGAAGACATCTACAGTTAGTGGTTACTGTAATTTCATCATCGCTAATCTACTTTGTTTCAGACATCTCAAATGCAAGCTTCTGTACATTAGGCTTTGGATAGATGTTGTGTGCAATGTGACAGTATCCCATATTCCAAAATACAGTTTTTTGTAGAAAAAATATGGATTCTTTTATCAAGCAATTCTGCGCAGCTTGATAAATTTCCTGGTAGAGTTTTTAATCCTTATTTTGGTATTTACACATTTTTAGCAGCCTAGAGAATTGTTTCTTGATTGATTTTCATAGAAATTTACCCGACCAATAGGCTGGCTTCATCATATTTCATTTAGACAAAATATTTATGTTGTTAACCATACTTGTGTACAAAAAAGAAATATGTTCACTTGAATGAATATACTTAAAAAAACCTAGGAACAATTTATATTATTTCCTCTGATTAAATTAACAAAAACAAAAATCTTTAAATAAACTGACATTTTTTTTTTTTTTTTTTTTTTTTTGTAGAATACAGTATTTCGTTGATTTGTGTCTAAAACCAAAATCATTCCCCTCAACTTTTCATTCTAGACATTTCATCATTCAAAAGACTACTGTAATTTATCCAATTTGAAAGGTATTGTATTTTTTTTAAGAGTTTAAATGTTTGCACAGTATATAAAAAGAATATCAACAAAGACTGTTTAGCTGCGCTGTATTGACATACTGTACCAACTGACCTACCGCACCATACAGATATTACTCTAGAGGTAGTGCGTTCACACATCCATTATATATGTGGCAAAGACAAGCCAAACCAGTCTCAGTCATTCATTGCAAGTCGTTTTTCGGAGATAATCCTAAACATGTTGGACTAGAAAACTATTTTTTACCTCCGACCATGAAATTGTCTCGATAAAATACCTCCAGCATGAAATGTTATCTGTACACTACATAGTCCAACAGTTTATTTATTTATTTATTTTTTTTGTTTTTCCCAAAAAATATCTCCGGGACATTCATGATGGCTCTGACCACTGTTGATCAGTCACACACTTTTCTCAGCCCTGGTCATAAGTTTTGAAATCAAATTATCGCGCTAAACTACCCAATATCTATAGATACTGTATATCCTGTCTCTTATACACATCTGACTCAGGAATCATCTCAAGTCTCCCATAAAATTGTGGGAGTCTCCGGGAGATTTGGAAGGCCATCTGCACTCCCGCAAGCAAGAATAATCCCCAAAAAAACAACCCATCTCCCCACCAAATTTAAAATATTTGCATGTTTTTACTACTGTATTAAATTATTAATTGTCTCCAGGACATCAGATGCCAATGTGTATCAACATGCAGAGCGAAATGAATTAGGATGTGTTAAAAGAAAGCTCATTTATTCAAACAGATCTCCTGGTTCATATCTTCTTCCAACTTGGAACCCCTGAAGACATCTACAGTTAGTGGTTACTGTAATTTCATCATCGCTAATCTACTTTGTTTCAGACATCTCAAATGCAAGCTTCTGTACATTAGGCTTTGGATAGATGTTGTGTGCAATGTGACAGTATCCCATATTCCAAAATACAGTTTTTTGTAGAAAAAATATGGATTCTTTTATCAAGCAATTCTGCGCAGCTTGATAAATTTCCTGGTAGAGTTTTTAATCCTTATTTTGGTATTTACACATTTTTAGCAGCCTAGAGAATTGTTTCTTGATTGATTTTCATAGAAATTTACCCGACCAATAGGCTGGCTTCATCATATTTCATTTAGACAAAATATTTATGTTGTTAACCATACTTGTGTACAAAAAAGAAATATGTTCACGTGAATGAATATACTTAAAAAAACCTAGGAACAATTTATATTATTTCCTCTCATTAAATTAACGAAAACAAAAGTCTTTAAATAAACTGACATTTTTTTTTTTTTTTTGTAGAATACAGTATTTCGTTGATTTGTGTCTAAAACCAAAATCATTCCCCTCAACTTTTCATTCTAGACATTTCATCATTCAAAAGACTACTGTAATTTATCCAATTTGAAAGGTATTGTATTTTTTTTAAGAGTTTAAATGTTTGCACAGTATATAAAAAGAATATCAACAAAGACTGTTTAGCTGCGCTGTATTGACATACTGTACCAACTGACCTACCGCACCATACAGATATTACTCTAGAGGTAGTGCGTTCACACATCCATTATATATGTGGCAAAGACAAGCCAAACCAGTCTCAGTCATTCATTGCAAGTCGTTTTTCGGAGATAATCCTAAACATGTTGGACTAGAAAACTATTTTTTACCTCCGACCATGAAATTGTCTCGATAAAATACCTCCAGCATGAAATGTTATCTGTACACTACATAGTCCAACAGTTTATTTATTTATTTATTTTTTTTGTTTTTCCCAAAAAATATCTCCGGGACATTCATGATGGCTCTGACCACTGTTGATCAGTCACACACTTTTCTCAGCCCTGGTCATAAGTTTTGAAATCAAATTATCGCGCTAAACTACCCAATATCTATAGATACTGTATATCATATTGTTATTCCAAAATGTTGACAATAAAACAACATATTTTATTAATAATGGTCTCTGAAAGCTCTAAAATCGTAAACTTCGCAAATACTGTTCTTTAAACAGCTGTATATTTAAACTCCTTTTAGATTAAACAAAATGTTGAACTTAAATGATTCTTATTACCATTTTATAACTTCCATTTTACTTCTTCACCCTGTAGTAAATAAAAATCAATTTTCTACAAGGAGTGAGTGGTTTGGCGTGTCTTTGACACATAAAAACATTCCGCTAGGTTGGTCACATTACCAATAGTGGGTATACACTGTAAATTGTAATAGGAAAATGCATGATTCTTTGGAGTATTTGTGCTGTAGCAAAAGGAACATAGCAGTAGGTGGTGTTGGAAAATGTTGGTTGGAATGCAAGTAAACTAAACAAATCCATGATTGGAAATTGAACTACGGAATATTGCCATAATAAAAAATCTTTTAAACTATGATCCAAGCTAACACAAATCACCAGACAAAACAACCAAGAATACTGTATCATCAAACCATACACCTTATTTCATATAGAATATATTTGTTAAAAATTAATAATTAGCCATCAGATAAAATGATTACATTTATGCTCCATGAAATGATAAGTACAAAACAAAGAGTGCTACAATACCGCAATCTACAGCCCGCACCGGTGGAGGAGGCCCGCCATTTTCACATGTTTCTGGATCAGGAACAGACACTCGCCATCTTACGCCATCAGTGCGACATGCCGTGTATTCGAAATGAAAATCATCCTGTGAAGAAAATAAATATGTATTATTTAGTTTAATTTTATTTATTTTTTACAGACAAATTAAGATTAAAATACCAATTTAAACTAAAAAAATGTTTGAAAACTCAAAAAAGTGATTAAAAAGTCAGATTAAACGGCCATTAAAGAAAGTTGCAATCAAACCTATGCTTGTGTTAAGCAACATGCAGGGAAT
>NW_022684376.1:522812-531723 GCF_011630105.1 Anneissia japonica | reverse complement strand
ACCCCTTTCCATCCGGGCCACTAACAAAACATGTCAAGCCTCTATCGGTCGGCAACCAAATGTTGGATCATCATCAAAGCTGTAACTTACAGTACAGTACATGTATGTTCTAAAAATGTCTCAAAAAGTGTAAAATAAAGAGACCAGGGATGTAGTTATGGTGGGCAGAGATGGGTGGGGCCACCCAGCCTTAAGTGTTAGACCCAGTCTAAAGCGAATTTCATGGCCCTTCAAGCACTTTTATTACCCCCCTGCCCATCCATAAAATTCAATCTTATTATTTAGAGTTTACCAATTATCACCCACCCACAATAAAAAGGTCTGCCACCCTTAGTTTTCCATTGCTACAACCCTGAAGGGCCCAAAATTTACTAGTTTCTCTGCATGTCAATGGATAAATAACTGAACTATTTTTTTTTTATGTAATAATTCTAGATTTTTTTAAAAGAGATCTACACAGGAGAAATAATTTAATATCTTACAGCTACCTGTACTGTAGACTAGAAAGGCATTTCCCATTTATTTACTACTTTTTAAGTACTTTTTAATGATATTTGAGATTAGCTCTATTAAAAAGTTCCAGATTATTTCTTTAAAATGTACAGAATAACAAAAATGTGACATTTACCAAAATAACAATTGTAATTTTCTGTTATACTGTACTGTAAATATTCATTGATCCTTGAAGCAATAAAATGAGTATTGTGCTCCTTTTGTTCTTATGTTTATGACCTTTAACCCTGCGATACAATATCTGTCCGAATATACAACCTCCAGTACAGAGTATTATTATGGATACTGTCAACAGATTTATTATAAAATATATGGCTAGAAATATTTTAAGATATATTTTTTGTAAATAATAATTTTTTTTATTTTAATTTTTTTTATTTTAATTTTTTTTAATGATTGATGGAATTGTGGTAAATATTTCAATGTTTTACAGTTCCCCACTATCAATTACCTTTTACTACAGTAAAGCTTTAGAAAACATACAATAGGCTTACTTTTAACAATAATAAAATTAATTTGATAAAAAAGAAAAAAGTACTTAGTTAAATCATGACTACAATATTACTGATATTTCTTTTTTAATCTACTGTGGATGAATGATAATTTTCCATGGTTTTCAAAGAGTTAATTTTTAAAGAATTACACTTCAAAAAAAATATATCAATTTTTATTAATTTATAGACATCTAAAAAATTATTACAAATTGCTGGCAAAACTTGAAGCATATAATTTCGTATATAAAGATTGTAGCAATTGTATGGAACATTTTATCAGGCCTTATAAATTATCATCATAAAAATCTGTATTTACTGTAGGCATTCTCCTACATCACAATATGAATCGAATCAAAACCATACATCTATGATATTCTATTTCCTGGCATAGGCGCACCTTGGCACACCTCAGCAATACTATGGTAAATTGTGATCCGTGAGTGTGATTTAACTTGATTTTCGATTGGATAACATTTTGTATTTATCATATTTTTGGAATTTTTAATACTAGACTGTGTTGCGTTTAAATACTAAAGGGTAAAAATAAAAAGAAAAATACACATTTTCTTTACCCATAAAACCAGAATATGTTATATTACTAACTGTGTAAAAATAAATAAAAAGAAAATTACACATTAATAATACGCAGGGTAAAAAATTATATTTAATAATTATTTTTAATATTTTGTATTTATTTTTAAAGTTTTAATATTACAGTACTACCTAACAGTCTGAAATGATTTTTTTGGGATACTAGCATGTAAAAACCGAAATATGAAAACTGAAATATGTAATAAATCTGCTTCCTATTGATTTTAATAATATAGTTAACCAAAATTTGTACCATTAATATTCACTGCACATTATTTTGATTAAGTCAAGTTCACTAGCAGCCAAAATTAGTGTCATTAAGAGCAAAGCTATTCCGCTAATATAATATTTTCCTGTTTGTCTAAGTAGTGCCTCAGTCAGAACAAAGTTGCCCAAATCAATACTGTAAATACATTTTTAAGATTGCCATTCAACCCACCATTAATGGACAGACTAACAAACATGTACAGGACTTACAGTGTACAGGTATGTGTGTAGTCCATACAGTACTTGTAACTGTAGGCTACTGTACGTAGTGAGATACAAACTGAAGGTGGGAGAGGGGAACGTGGAATATTATTAAACTTGTACCAATTCACTGCACATATTTTAATTATATTAAGTCAAGTGCTGGCAGTCACAATTAAGTGCAGAGATGTTCTGCCAATATTTCTCTTTAGTGTGTCCGTCAGAACAAACTTGCTCAAATCAATAATGCATTTTTAAGAGTGATATTTAACCCATAGTCCATACAGTACTTGTAACTGTAGGCTACTGTACATAGTGAGATACAAACTGAAGGTGGGAGAGGGGAACGTGGAATATTATTAAACTTGTACCAATTCACTGCACATATTCTAATTAAGTCAAGTGCTAGCAGTCACAATTAAGTGCGGAGATGTTCTGCCAATATTTCTCTGTTTGTCATTAGTGTGTCCGTCAGAACAAACTTGCTCAAATCAATAATGCATTTTAAGAGTGATATTTAACCCATAGTCCATACAGTACTTGTAACTGTAGGCTACTCTACGTAGTGAGATACAAACTGAAGGTGGGAGAGAGGAACGTCGAATATTATTAAACTTGTACCAATTCACTGCACATATTTTAATTATTAAAGTCAAGTGCTAGCAGTCACAATTAAGTGCGGAGATGTTCTGCCAATATTTCTCTGTTGTCTTTAGTGTGTCCGTCAGAACAAACTTGCTCAAATCAATAATGCATTTTTAAGAGTGATATTTAACCCATAGTCCATACAGTACTTGTAACTGTAGGCTACTGTACGTAGTGAGATACAAACTGAAGGTGGGAGAGGGGAACGTGGAATATTATTAAACTTGTACCAATTCACTGCATATATTATTTTAATTATATTAAGTCAAGTGCTAGCAGTCACAATTAAGTGCGGAGATGTTCTGCCAATATTTCTCTGTTTGTCTTTAGTGTGTCCGTCAGAACAAACTTGCTCAAATCAATAATGCATTTTTAAGAGTGATATTTAACCCACCATTAATGGATCTGAAATGATTACTACAGTATGCCATGAATAATACTGTATGCTGCGAGCTTACTAATTGGAGGAAATATTAAATGACTTTAAGGCCACTGTAAATACATTACATGTTTCTTGCCAGCCGCCTTCTCATGATTTTAAGCCCCGCATCAAAAAAATTTATATTTGTGTCTTAAAAAAAAACACTGAGGTATTATAGTCAAAAAGTACAGGCTGAAAATCCGAATCACCTCACTGTGAAATGCACTCAAACTATTGTGTATAGTATGTCGCAGCAAAATCGATCACAGAATGTGTATCATCGCGGACCACCATACATCCATGCTTTTAATTCTAGACACGTGATCTTTGACCTACGTTATTGAATTCTGTGAAAAATACTGTGATAAATAATCAAAGTTGACAACAAATCCATCACCTCAGGAGAACCATGTACAGTATGTACTTCCAGCAGCCTAAACTGCACTTGGTCAAAGAAATAAATGTGGGTCACAGGTGGCTAACTAAACCTGATAGTGGCCGACATGTGTTTAATCAAAAAGATTATAGCTCCAAAGAAGGTGATATTAATTTCATTTATTACAAAGAAGTTACGAAGTCCTGTAGCTGGTAGTGGTACCGGTGGATGGATACCGGGTACTGTACAGGTAGCTCAAAAACAAAGACGAAGTGACCCTTTGGGTAACTAGGCCTACATTACATTCACTCATATGACAATGACATTGTACGACAAGATGATGATTTTCTCTCAAAACTCAGACAAAAAAAGGCCCACAAGATGTCCATATGGCCTGGATGAAGACCTGATTTTATACTACTGCTGAACTTTTGGTTAAATGTCTAAATATTTAAATTTGAATACCGTACCAGTTGACAAGTTGGTAAAGTTTGCTTCGCAGGTGAACCACCAGCATCACCTGTTGTTGTAGAGGCTGGAGAAGATACCTTCTTCTTTGATGATGGACTACTACTACATTGATGAATGCACTGCAGTGTGAAAACAAAAATCACAACAGCTGGAATACAGCCACGAAACCCTGCAATGCGGTGACTTCTTCTTTGACTTTGCGAAGCCATCTCGTTCGTATAGTTAATACTGGCAGGTGAATCTCGTAATCTGAAATTCCACAAATACAAACGATACTCTTTGTCTTAGACAATAGATGGATTTTTAAAAATAATGAAAAGTACGCATCCAAGCTCCTTTCTCATGCGATAACACCACACAAACATAGGCCTACGATTGATGATTGACGATACGCAAAATATTAAAAATCCACTAGAAACACAGCGCCCCCAATATATTTTAGCCGCAACTGACCATACGCTGCGATCACACAAAAGACGACTGGTGCACAACGTACTGCAGTTGCTAAGCAGCGAACGCTGTGTCTTCACATCTGGTACATTCACACGGTCTTTCCACGCGCGAGATATTGCTCTCTCTAGACGAAGTCTGTATTTGTTACTAGAATAATACTACCACACAACTCTTTCTCTTACATCTTGATTAAATATGAGTCATATGATGGAGTTATCTAACAGGAACCCATACCCATTCCCACAAATTCAAAATGATGAAGATTTTGTAGGCACAAATAAAGTACAGGTAAGTCGGCAAGAGTCAAAAATCGGCCTAGGAGGGAGGGCTTAGGCCATAAGAGACAGCCTTGGCACACCTCAGCAATACTATGGTAAATTGTGATCTGTGAGTGTGATTTAACTTGATTTTCGATGGGGGGGGGGGGGGGTGCGATTCCCCCGACGAGGGGTCAGATTTGCCCGACGAACTCATTTTTGTTATAATTATACAAATGCACCCTCCAATAACACCCCTCTATCATCTAGGCCTATATGCATACTAATTCATAGAACTCTCTATTCCGAGACCACTTTTTAAAAAAAAGCACCAAATAGGCCTAACAACAGAGACAATCTGTTAAAATTACTAAGTAAACCCATCAAACCACGAGACCACTTACGGGTCCCAAACGTGGTTTTTCGAACTGCTTATTATGGATGTTATTGTAAACAGAAAAGGTTTTCTCATTGTTTATCCTAAAATACGAAATACAAACATGAATGTGTTACTGTACATCAATTACCCATGAACAAACACACTTCCATGTGCGATTAAAAAAAAAACGAGAAAAAAAAAAGAAAAAAAAGGTAAGAACGAAAAAGATAACGAAAGGCCAAAATGAACGGATAGAATCGAGACGACCGAATCAATCCTAAGAAGGGATTAGTTTAGGATGGTTGGATAATAGATATACAGTACAGGTAATTTGCATGTGACGAGCAATCTTTTATTATGGTACCTCTTCGGTATTACCAAATCTCGTATCGGTTTTACAATAGCCATGGTTGGTGTATTGGATAGATGTATGAAAACTGTTCCTATTGTTCCTGGTGGCAGGACAAGAATTGATCACTGATTAGGAATATTTCACAGCTGTTCAGCATTACACAAAAGCTGCCCTTTGTTCACCTGTATTTTATGTGCACTTATATTAAACAAAGGTGGTATTTGCTAAGCTAATACTAGTTAGTCCAATGTCTAGTACTAGGACTTTATACAAGTCCACACATACTCCCTTGTTGCTGATACAATACAACGTGATTTAGTAGCAACACCAGCAAGTGGGGGTGGGGGGTTAAGGAACAAAATGACTCCGTTCAGAAAATCTCCCCCCCCCCCCTCCTACCTGTCTATTCTTAAAATTTGCTACAACCATGAAGGCCTACTTCTGTCAGGGATCTTGGGGGTCTTCTTGAGGACCTTCGACCTTTCGTCGAAAATATTAATTTATACTTAGTTTCTAATACATTAGAACCCTTATTACATAGGCCCTGTTACGGGCCATTACATGCAATAGGCCCTGTTAATGGCATCTGACTCTCCGCCCCCTTCCTAACACTCTTTTTCCCCTAGTATTTTTTCATTAATCATCATTTACATCTGTCTAAGAAGGTGTCATTATATTTTAGAAAAAACCATACGGTGATCCAACACACATTGCTCAAAGAAAAGATCCTTGGAATAGACTGAACTCAACACCTACTCTAGCCAGCGCAAGACGTGAGGTGTATCACCACGACCCAAAGGTAAGATAAATGTGTAGTATTTAAATTCCATAGATAAGCCTTTAAAAAACACACATAAATAGGCCTACCCATCCTAAATATTCATTCATACAGGGGAAATAACCCTAACCCCTGTGTGAAACTTATGCTTTATACCTGCGAATGTAAATCGATGATTTGTAGTAATGCATTCGCGAGAAGAAGATTCATACAGACCTAAAAAAAAAACTAATAAAATTTCCTAAATACACACACTCGTCACCCATATTCGCATCTTAAACATGTACTGTATGAAAAAGCCATAAACTCATTGTACATAACAGTGGCGTACCTCCCCCGGGCCCCCTCTATTTTGAATTCCTGGATCCACCACTCCACTGCACAATACCTGGACCTCCCAAATATATTTAAAATCCCAGCCATAAACGCATCTCAAACGCTTCTCTTTCGATAGGTTCGAAGCAAGGGCGGAAATACAGGCAGTTTATTTAATCATTAATTATGTATATTTGCTTTATCTTTAGGCACCACAAGACAGCTTAGATTTTATTCTGAAGGCTCACTATGACCACCATGGCCAGTTTCTGAGCAACAGAACTGAAACACTTCACCAATCAGAAACATTCACGGAAGATCATGGGTAAGATTTAAATGTGTTTCATTTTCATTGAAATATATAATCAAAAATATATTACAGTATTATAATATAATGATAAAAATGATAAGATGATATTTTCGATTTCGATAATGAATACGATAATAAAAATGATGATGATGATGATGATGATGATGATGATAGATTATTATTATAATGATGATGACGAAAACGACGATGATAACGAAGATGTACGATGATGATGACAAAGATGATGATAATACTAATGCTGAGGATGATAAGGAGGACGATGACGAAAATTGGGGGTATTGTTAATTGTTATTAATTTATTCATTTAACAGCAATTTTATTTAAAATGCCAACAAATAAAATAATGCATTGGCTTTTCGTTTATTACAGACGTATTCTGAAGAACAGAGTCGTGGAAGAAGAGAAAAACTTTGACCCCATGTCACCTCCACTACGCACAATCGAAATCCTTAATCCAAAGAGGGAGAGTTTACACAGTGTTGAAGGGGCCATCGAAAGCCATCACAGCGCACAAACCAATAATGGCTACTCAAGAAAGCATGATGGCGGATTCTACACAACTTAGTGCCATTCTAACATTATTTATAATGTAAATAAATATGCAAACATTTCCTAGCCACTAATAAACAAAAATTTACATTCTGTCATTTTTATAGAATTAAAGCGTTCTGAAGAAACACAATAAGTATGCATGCTTTTAATATTCCATTTAGTGTATTCGCTTTTTGTGTGAAATTACAAAAATGTCTTCTTAATTATTTTGCAGTATATTAATATCTATTATATTTTACCATTGTTCTTTTAAAAAAAATGAGTAAATCATTGTATTACTAATCCCTGCAATATGTTATACCAAAGAATGCAGGCCAATAAAATAAGAATTATAACTTAGTTCACGATGTATAGGCCTATGTCTTGTTTTCTTTACTTGTGAGTGTTTAATAGTTCACATCCGATAGTCAATTAATTTAAGGGTTATGTGTTGACAACGGACCGTTTACGCTCAGCCCAGCTGAAGTTTGGTTTCCATAGAATCGCTACACAGTCGCTACAGTGTTTTCACTGCAATTCTTACACTGCGTAGCTGTCCCCGACGCAATCATCGGGAATTGAGCGCTCCCTGTTTCTACGATGGACTTATTAATAGTTAAAAGGTCCATGATTCAACTGTGCATCGATCTAACAGTCGTGCCTGTCTTTGTTAGACAATCGCATATTTTTGGACCTTTTCAATATGTAGGCCTACGTTACGCGTACAGAGGGTGGGTGGGGGAAGGGGGTACGGAAAGGAAGGTGATAAACCCCAGTGGTGCGAGAATTTCCAAAATGAAATTTTCCCTACCGCAGCTATAAACTACTGCATAACAAAATGAACAATATGTTAAAACTCAGGTTTCATTAGAAAACAGCTGCATTTTAGTTATTTTTTTAAACATTGACTTAACAAAACAGATGTTGAACAATGACTGTTGACTGTTAAATGCTCTGATAACTGAACAGAAAATCTCAATTCAATATGGTACATTTTTTAGTTTTTCAAAATTTAATTTTCTTCACTGCGTGGCAAGTCAGAGACGTGTTTTTTTTTCTTTTTTTTTTCTTGTGCGATTTTACGATGCTAACAGAATATTCGAATAAAAATAATTTGTTGACATTTATTTTAATGATGGAATAACGATTAATTATTTTATAAAGATTAACGTCATGGCGATGTTTTATAAGGTCTAAGTAAAGAAATATTAAATCAGTCTATTTGGAGTGTACATCGTGTTACATTTATCGTGTGATATGTTACGTATTAAAGCACTTTCAACAATAGGTATTGATTGGATATTTTAGTACTATTTAGTTTCGTGCTGCACATAAATGTTACAGCAGTCGTCAGATAAAATATCTAATAGGCACTGTGTTGAACCATTATGTATGGCACAAAACTAAATATTTATAAAATGTCTAATCAAACATACTGTTGAAGGGCCTCATATTTTTATTTTAATTCGCTCTGGTTGAGCATCTGCTGATGATATTGCGCAACGTTCAATTACTGTTGTTAGGTGGGAATCGGAA
>NW_022684376.1:512165-522520 GCF_011630105.1 Anneissia japonica | reverse complement strand
TAACGGAAGACATATTCGAAGGCTTGGATGTAACAAAACGCAGTCACTTTATTCGAGCAATTCGAGCTTACACTCTTCTTCAGGAACCACATGAAAAATATACATGAAACAGTACAATAATGAACTTCAAATGAATAAACTAGTACTGTACTTATGATGAATTACGAAAATACACTGGAAAACTTTGTCAGACAACGCCTTGTTTGTAATCATAATACGTTGAGGTCGCTGTGCAGCTATGGCAACTGTAAACTGAATGGTTGGTGGTAGGCTTTTGAGTAGAGGCTTAGATCATGACTTCACAATTGTTTACTATTTCTCTATAATAATCCATGCAGGTATATATAATTTTATTACTACATTGACTTCTAAAATGATGTAGTTTATCTACGAAACCAATTGTATACTATATTAATATAAAGGTAAACGATTAAAACTATATAAGCTGGCTATTTGTTGAGCCACAGATCCAGGATCTGTGTGGTTGAGTACTTGCTTAAGTTACTCCCGGAGGATCACCCGCGTATTTCTATGCCTTTAAACACAATAATTTTTGGGGCTCTTAATGGCTTGGTTATGAGTCGTTATAGAATTACCCATAGTAGTTTCCATTACTGGAGTCTACTATGCAAAGTGGTACTTTCACCACTGTAAACATACTGTATGGAGCTGCATAACCATAAATAAAGCAACCTTCTAAAAATTATTTCCCCATTCAGATTGTTTTGACAAATGCAAATGGATAGTGACAATAATTCTGGAGAAGAAGCCGTTGATGCACAAACTCAGTCAGCTAGCATGCAGCCTACCAGCCCACAGCCAGATGTCTCGCAGTCAACCAGCCTACAGTCGGACATACCTGAGCCGGAGAATCCTGCACCGGATAGCCCTGGACTAGGCAGCCTTGGGCCGGACAGCGGCCTACAGCAGCAGGATCCTCCAGGACAGACACCTGAAATGTAAAAGTCTATGGTCATATGTCCAGACTATCAAATTTTATCTGACAAAAATATGGGATATGCCTAAATATGGTCATGAGACATCACTTCATGATCATATATAGGCACAATATGACTACATATGGTCATCATAGTATAACAGTTTTTTGTCAGATAAAATTTGATATAGTCTCGACAGTGCTTAAGATATAAAAAAGAAAATTGCTGATCTAAACAAGACCTAAACATTTTGGACAATAAATCTTCAAAATATTTGCAGACAAAATCATATATAAAATTCTTCTTTCACACCTCTTTTAAAAAAAATTTATTTTATGCAAGCAGCTTCGCTGGATAGGAGTGTCTTGACAATACTTAAATATGGTGAAAAATAAAATAGGAAAAAATATATAACAGAAACATTTATTTTTATAGAGACAAGGAGAGCCATTCACCGACTGGAAGTGAAAGCATCAAAGCACACAAACAAAATGAAAAAGAGAGCGAAAACCATGAAGTTATTGGCCAGAAGATCAATGAACGAGAACTAAGGGTTGTAAAGGACGATGTTGATGCAGAGGGAAAAGGAACTGCAAGTACAAACATTGACACAGATGAAGAAGTGGGAGAAGAAGGTGTAGAGAAAATGGAAAAACAAGATATGAATGATGAGAAAGGTGATGGATCTCAACAGGAATTGAAAGTGAGTGACATGGCAGTGGATGAAGTCAACACGAATATGGACATGAAAAGCAACAAAAGGTTTTTAACACTTTTAATATAATAGATAAGATTTTAATTTTATATTATATTTGAGATGAGCATGCTTTCAGAGAATATGCGATGAAAATATATTAAATAATTATTAAATGTTATTAAATTTAATTTAATTTCAGCCATTGTTATAAATTCTTTTGCCTCATCTCTCACCAATATGCTTCTGCACCATTGATACAAATGATGCCTTTTTCAAATACTGTATAAACAAAACATATAAGGTTTTACATATTTTTGTCAGGGAGACACCAACAAAGAAGACAACAGAAATAAAGCCATTACCAGTAGATAACAAGAAAACAACTCATAAACAGAAAAATAATAAAAGGTACAATTTATCTATCTGTAAATTAATATTAAATTGTATAAAAGTTTACTTATAGGCCTGCTAAACTTTTTTTAACTGATAAGAATAAGCCATTTATGGCAATGGAATCATCATGATTAAATTAATAATGGTATGAAAGAGAAGAAAATGATAATGATGATAAAACTAATAAATATTATGATGTCACGTTGAAAATTATACAGTTGATCTGCCTATGTACCTGCTAGGAATTTATTGTAAATTGTAAACTCTCAAATTTTGAGTACAGCAATAAACAAGAGTCTCTTCCCTACTTCATAAGTCATCTTCAAGTTTTCACAGGTACCATCTGTCGTTGGATTTATCGAAAGCTTAATAAAAGTAATCTACAATTAATATTAAACAAATATATATGTACTGATAAAAGCTAAAAAGGAATCGAAATGACCATGATTCTATCGTTCAATCTATTCTCAGCAAACGTTCAGTATTTAACAGAAGCCATAGCCCCTCCATGTGTAGCCCAGAATATGCCATCGACACAATGGTTGTTGAAGAGTATGAGGAAGCTTCAAGACTGTTAAAAGAAACAAATTCTAGGCTGGCTACAGATGTTGAACTTGCTAGACAGCATTCCCAGAAACTATCCCATGCATTTAACAAGCGCATAAAAGCAGGTAGATCTATTTTTTTTCGGTGTATGGTTTGAACTGTTATTTCATTGGATTGTAGATGTTAACATGTTATGCCAGGCACTCACTCCGTCGCACGACAAATCTAACTCCACTCGCTGTAAGCGCTAGAATACGCGACCCTGTCTGCAGATTGTGGGTGGCATTCTGAACGGATCGTCATTAAAAGCAATCCGTTGCACACGTGTTGTCACGTTGCGTTTTGCACAGAATCGCGTAGGCTATTGACCATCGCACACAGTGTGTGTCCGGCTTTAGAATATAGAAGAATTTTATATATCACTATTCTATTAAGAATAGTTTTATTTAATATATATATATATATATATATATATATATATGTAAATTGAAATATTTAATTTATTTAATGAGCTATTAAATGTTGTATTGAATTATTGAGTGCAGTATAACAAATAAAGAAATAAAAATAAACAAATTTTAGATTTATGTGATTATAGTCCTGTATATCTTTAACAAATTTACATAATTAACTTTGTAGTGGTTTAAATTTTTTTGTTATCGTGTATCGTAGCTCAAGAAAGGATCGAGGATCTTGAGAGGGAGCTGCAGATGACCTTTGACACAGCTGTCCACTTCGAGACACTCTATGAGAAAATGAAGCTTGAAGAAGGAACAAGCAAATCATCTCATTCGTAAGTTTGGAAAATTTATAATGTTACAATTTGTGAAATAGAATAGAAAAATGTCATTTCTTCATTTTCATTTCTGGTTTTATCACTCATTGCAAAATAAATTGAATTATGAGAAAATTTACATACAAAAATTTAAAAAAATAGAGACAATATTTTCACCAATAAATTAAACCTTACACTTCAAGAGAACTTCAAAATACCATTAAAATTCAAAAAATCACATCCAAGCAACAAGAAGTTTTACTAAAACAATAAAATACATCAAATATAAAATAAAAATCAGCACAAAAATGACACGCACTAAACATTTTCAAAAGGATAAAAAAAAAAAACCATAAACAATAAAAAATAAACACAAAAAATTACAGGCAATTAAATTGATGATCAATATAAAAGGGCAACACTCAAGTATCAGACAAAAATATCAGGGAAAATGTTGAGAAAGAATGTTCAGGCTTTCTGTGAATTATTTAAAAAAAAACACTGGCCCATATAACTATATTTAGAGGCTTTGGTCAAACACTTATTTGAGTGCTCATTACAAATTATTGAAGTCGTGTTTCCAACATCACCCTATCTTGTACCTAACTGGTTCTTTAATATAGCAGATGATACAAAATGTCATTATAAAGGCAAGTTAAATAATACTTAGGCCTGCTATTAAGCACCTTGATGCCTAGTATTAAAATTAAAACATATTTAATATATAAATGACAAAGCTAAATAAACATGTTTTAAAGAATATATTTCTACCAAGCACCTAGACACATATCAAAAATAGAACACGTATCTCATATTTATAAGTGACAGAGCTTAATAAATAATTTTTGAAGAATACATTTCTTCTAAGCATAGCAAAATTTATTCGAGAGTGGTGCTTAGCTAAAAATCATGTTCATTGCGGTGCTTCAGTAAAATAGTATTTTTAACAGATTTTTATTATATCTAACTTTTGCTTTTTACCTTTTTTCCTCAAAGCGCTCCTCACCGTGCTCAGACACCTACCACAATCATGATCCAGCCGAAAGAAATTGATGTCAAATATTTGGTAAGTACCTTTAACTATGTATGGAGAAATAGCTTTCAAAAGAACTGCCAGTATTTTTATTGAGATATACTGTGTTAAAAAATATTAAATTGCTTATTTAAAAGAATCATTAAAGTTATCAATATCCAATTAAACACCAAGCAAAATATTTAAAAAATAATAATTATTCTTTATTTGTCCTCATTCTAATTGGAAATCGGAAATTTTTGGCGAGGCCTGTTGAAGCCGTCATAGTGCAGCGCTACCGCACTTCTTCAATATATAACAGACACATACGGATACAAACACTGTTCTTAACTTACCTCTCAATATAGGGGTTATTCAAGGAGCCAACATTCAGATTCCAATTAAAACCAGACACTGGACCTGGTGTGAACCATCTTCGGCTCAAGAAACAGGAACTCTCTAATTTTACTCACTTTTTATCTAAAATTTCTTAAATTCTTTGCCAATTTGAGTGTATATAAGGCAAGACTTTTTTTTATATCTTGTTAAGAGAACCTGTCAAATATCGATGATTTTGAATAAAAATAAAATTTTATTTTTGACCAATTAGCGAACCTGCCACCATGAAAAAATGGAAATTTCATAAACAATTAAAGTTTTTCTTTATTTTTATTATTCTTCCGCTGCCTTGAAATCTCCAAAGGTAAAATATGTATATTTCTTCCTAATTATATAAATTTGAAGCATTTAACCTTTCCATTTTACATTCACCAATAAAATTTTATTTTTATTTTCTCCTCTATCTGGATGTTTTTTGGCAAAACTATTTGCTAAATAAGAAAACAAAATTTGATTTTTATTTTTATTCCGCCATCCTCTGATGATCTTTAAAAAAATACTGTATGCAAAACAAGGAATAAAAAAAGTCTCGCCTAATACAGAATAAACAAAATAATTTTTCATTTCCATTTTTTTTAGTTTTAAAACTAATAATTTACTTATATACACTGACACAAATCCAAATATCATATTTTAATTTTCTATTATTTATAAGCTTAACGCAGATGGGTGGTCTCACTGAACAGAGGAGGAGGGTGGGGGGGGGGATGTTCAACGTTTCATTGACAGAGAGAATTTTGAATACTGCCCTCCAGTAGCAGGGATTTAGCAATTAGCGATTGACGGCCACCAGGTGACTTACATTTTTATGCAAATTTATCCTCAGAGTTTAGTAGAAGAGAATAAATGTCTGAAAGAAGAGATGAGGAGACTGAAGGATGAAAACAAATTATTGAAAATGAGGACGAATGAATCATTTATAGATGTCCAGCATCATAAGGTAAATATCTGGGATAGTGCCCGCAAGAGGTTGTGGGGAATGGACATCTTGAAGCCCTGTCATCTATTTCCAATTCGAGGTCATTAATTTGACTGAAAATTTTATTTAACTTATCAAAGAAAAGCTTATTTTGTTTAGTAGTTCACCAGTGGCGGATTCAAAGGGTAAGAGGAGGTCAACCGTCCCAAACCTACCCCTCAAATTTTTCGAAATTATTTTAAAAAATGGAGAGAAAAAAAAGCAAAATTATATTAAGATTTTTATCTGAGAATGCCATTGCCAGCCATCTCCGCCCCAACCATGGTGGGGATGAGGGACCTTCTATTTGAGGAAGTCTCTCCCTGGGCCATTCTGTTTTGAATTTCTGGATCCGCCACTGTTACCAAATATTGTGATCTAAAACATAACATCACCCTTGACCCCCTGGTATGTAACTAAAACATAATATTAGTAATAATACTAATAAATACTGTTCTTTTCATATGTTATAGCAACTTGTACGGTGGCATATTTTGGTCTATGTTCTGGCTTTGTTTGTCTCCTTTGTAAATATTATTTGTGCAATAAATTGATTCTAATTACAGTAGTATTATTATGATAAATAATAGTTATAACCTTTGATATAAATTATAAGTATCAGCTAAAATAAATAATATTTATAATTATTATTATAATAAAATATTTTGCTTATTTACACAAATTCCAGTGGCGGATCCAGGAATTCAAAAATAGAGGGGGCCCAGGGAGGAACTTACACAGATAGAGGATCCACCCACCTCAGCCCATGGTTGAGGCTGAGGTAAGAACAATTATGATTATGGCACATTGAATATTTTCTTTTTTTTTTTCATGTTGTCTCCAGCTGCCACCACCCCACTCCCCCCGATTCCACCACTGACAACCTGTAGGATTTGGTATTATATAATATATTTTTTTTCTGTAACTTTAATTTACAATAGAAACAACTAGCCATTAGCTACAGTGACAGGGAAATACTACAAAAAAGACTTCACAAGCAGCAACAGCAGGTAGGTGGGAATTAATTCACATGGAATATTAATGAATCACTAATCATATTAATCTTGTGACTGAGTTTTATTCACCAATTTAATTAGTCTCTCAACGTTTTCACCTATTTACTCTTAATTCATCACCGACACCACGAAGTGACACAAACCTAAAATTTCACATCGTGATCGTTTTCACAGAGACACAAACTGTTCAAGCTTATTAACAGGTTAATTAGAGATAAGAAAAGAAAAAATAAATTGAACATTTGAATGTTGTTTAATCTTTATCTTTAAACAAGTCCACTTCAAACATGTTTTTCTCAAAACGCTGTTTTGGTCGAAATTGGAGTTTGTGTCTCTTCGTGAAAACGGTGACAATATATTCATTCATTCACTTGTTTATTTGTTGTTTTTTTTTTGTTCATTCACTCAGTTACACTTTTGCTTGCTGAATCTTTCTTTTATTCAAACACTAATACCTTCATTCATCACATTCACCTACTATAAGACGTGCACTGTGTGCACGAAAGCTAGTGTCTTGTCATTAAAACTATCTTTAAAGGACTACAAGTCTATTGTTTTATTTAATTTAATTTTACATGTATGCATTCTTTCATTTTATCCATTTATTTTAATTCCTTATTATTTATTTTTCTTCGTTCACTATTTATCATTTATTCAACAAAAGTAAAACAGCAGGTTAGTTGTGAATTATTCACATGGAATATTACCAATCATATTTGTCTATATAATATTATTTACATATTTAATTAATCTCTCGCGTCAACTGTTCTTTTACCCACATAATCATTCGCTTGTTCATTTGTTTAGGTGCCAAACGTCTGTCTATTTTTGGCTGACTATTTTTCATTAATTCATTTATTTATATATTCAAAACTCACCAGCTTATTGCTTACTCAATCTTTCATCCATTCACTAAATACTTTTTATCATTCCTTTATTTATTCATTTATTCTTTCATATATTTATTAATTCACTTGTTAATTCATATATTTATTCTTCCTTCATTTATCATTTATCATAATTGATTAAAAAAAAAATTATTCCTCTTATTATAATTAATTAATCGAGGGCAGCTTAGCTCAGTCGGCTAATCTGGTGGTAGCCACTGTGTGTGCGCTTAATTGGAGATCACTAGGTCCCCAGTTCAATTCCCATTGCTGCCTCTCCTTGTGTTTCAGTTGGAGGGCTGAAATACAATAGCAAACCGTCTTTTGGTTGCCGTTGGTCCCGTGTGCATTTATGGCCCATGTGCACGTTAAAGAACGCAGTACACTCTTCAGAAAAGAGAAGCGGATTGTCTACTTGTGTACTGCCAAATCACCACCATACCAGAAGGACCCCACTGGAAATAAATCTTCTTCTAGACTTTTGTGGGCTATCCTTGGTGTGAACACTGAATAAATTCAATCGATCAGTTTTCTTTTTTAACATTTTTGCAGAATAAACGGTTGAATCAATCGATGACAAAACAAACAAATGCTTGGATCCAAAACAAACAGCAAGAACGCAAGCTAGATAGAGAAAGGCAGTTTCAACGTTCAGTTACCCCCATCTCACTGACGGGGGGTAAGCAGAGATGTAGGTCAAAACCGGTGAAAAGTAATGATGATAAACCAAGGAATATACCTGTTGAAAGTTGGGCTTCCGAAAATCCATTGAAAACTATTTAATAATAACAAGGAATATAAAAATAAAGTAAATAACAAAAATTAAAAGAGAGGAAGAAAAAATGGAGAAATTAAGTGAGAGATGGATGCAGAAAAGGGAGTTATTGTGATAACTATTTTGAATTTGACATTGAAACAAGGGAAAATTAGAATAAGATGTGGTATATGGGACAAATAGAGACGTGTGAAATATTGGGGTGTAAAAAGATGTTAGATGTCATTAGATCGGATGAGGACAGAATTGGAGTGATTGAGAGGCAGACTAACAGAGTAAGAAAAGAATGAGAGTAGAGAGAATATTAAAAGAGAGAAAAAGAAGTATTTAAACGTTTATATATCTAAATGGTGATGATTGTGAGATTTAAGAGGGCTGCGAAAATGTATTTATATGAGAAGCAATTAATAGATATATTGTTGAAATAATAAGGGTTAGAATATTTATATTGGTGTATATTTAAATGTGTTTGTGTGTTATTGTGTTGTAAATGCCACGCAATAAAAGCATGTTTGATATTCAAATAAAAATGGAATAAACAATTAAATGTGTTGAGGAAGAGGTAGATACGATACAAAAGCCTTGTGGAGCGCCGGGTAGCATTTGATGGGGCCTGGGCTGTAAATCCTCCCTATGGGACTTCCTCCCTATGGGAATCCCAGCCCAGCTACTTATCCCCCTGGCTGGTCAGGAAAAGTTTTATTAGTTTTATTATTCAGAGAAGAGTACTAACTGGTATACAAAGTCTTTCTGTTTTAAGTGTTGGAATTGAAGAATTCAGCGTTTCAGTCCAGCACCGTAAAATCATCACTGCCTAAAGTGGTTACCAGTATTAAGGATATAAGAATCTCCAGTTTTTGTTGTATTGTAGAATGTCATACAAGCATTTTAATATCATTTGAAAATTTGATTTCAAACTGTAGTGGGTCTTTGAATTTAGAGGCCATGGAGCTATGTGGAAGATTATTATTATGTTTAGTCATTATTAATATACACATTGTGGAGTGATTGGGACAGGATTTGCCCAACGGGAAGAGGGCTGATGTCCCCGATGAAAAAAAAATGTAGGCGTGGTCGGGCGTCGCTAAAAATCTCGAAAAAATGTTGCAAGGAAAATATAAAAATTTAGGGGTTTCGAAGGCTTATTTTATCGATTTTAGAGTCTACTAATATGTAGAAAAAATACACCTTTTTTTTACATTTTTTTTTCTCCCCGACGAATTGTGGTTTTTCTCCCTGATCGGCGGAGCAGTGACGGGGGAGCAGCCCTCCCCCGCTGGCGCTACCCCTGACATTGTGTTGCCGAAACCCGACTGACCAAAATTTTCGATAAATGAATTAACCAAGTAGAACTTAAAATTCTAGTATCGTGCTTAAAAAAGTTCACTTTTTTATGATTTAATTAATAAATTTGATATTTCTACCCTTGTTTCAGTTATGTGGTTATCATTTTACCACCCAAAATGAAGTGACTGTAGGTAAAATTGTATTTTTCACAACTGCATATAAAGCCTAATAAACTGGTCTGAACTCAACACTGCATTTTCTCTATGATTAAAGCATCTGGAAATAGCTCACACCATAGAGAAAATAGAACATTATTTTCTCTATGCTCACACCCACGTCATTAGGAGACTATGCTACCAGCTGCATACTCCCATGGTGGTGTTGTTGATCCAGACCATC
Source organism: Anneissia japonica (assembly GCF_011630105.1). Taxonomy (NCBI): domain Eukaryota; kingdom Metazoa; phylum Echinodermata; class Crinoidea; order Comatulida; family Comatulidae; genus Anneissia; species Anneissia japonica. The sequence continues at coordinate 512,438 of NW_022684376.1, read as the reverse complement.
TGACATTTTTTGGTAGCCGCCACCTCCCATCCCCCCACTCCCACCCTTTACCGAAAAATCCTGTAGTCCCGACCCACATTTTTAAATTGTCGCTGTTTTTGGGCAACACATCAGTCTTTGTTTTAGTCTATACATGTATATTAATAAATGTATAAATATCATATCGCTGCTATTCTCTTCCAAATTTAACCTACTAAAATTATAACATATGATTAGCTTGGTGCGATTAATTTTTCTGTAAAGTAACGGTTCCTTCCAGAGTATACCGTATTA
>NW_022684376.1:508380-511835 GCF_011630105.1 Anneissia japonica | reverse complement strand
GGTATGATGATGAAGATGATATGATTTATTTGCATCTCTGATGAACAAATACAATTTACAAAAATTTGACAGAATATTTAAAAAAACAAGAAAAGGAATTATGCGGCAAAAATTTAAAATTCATGAAAAATTGGAAGTCATTAACATCAAAAATATTTAAGAGAATAACAACAAGAGAATAAAGAAAACGCGAAGAGAGAACAGGAAATAACACAGCGAAAAGAAAAAGAATTTGTAGCTGATTCTTTCGATTGCACAATGACGGTAGGACGTCGAACGTCACTAAAGTCTTTTGCGCATGCGACAACGTTAAGATCACCTCGTCGGGTGGATTCTAGAACGTAATTTGACTAAATGTACAACACCAATTCATCCATGGTATGAGTGATTCCGTTCTAGCATCGCGTCGTCGAACAAATCGAAAGCTCTCTAAATATAAGTACTTTTTGCTTTACACAGGCCTATTCTTGACTTTATATTTGAAATTATTAAGTGAAGGGCAACTTTTTGTGTGTCTTTTGGTAACGAATTCCAAAGCAGATGATGATAATGATACAACAAGAATAATTAATGATGATGTAACGAGGATAATGATAATGATGATGATGATGATATATCAACGAGGCAATCTCTATCTGTTATGGAATTCGACAGAATAATTACTTTGCATCCAAAAATGAATCGGAGTGGAGTCTTGGTGGTAAAGATTCTTGCTTTCCAATCCCAGGGTCCTGTGTTCACATCTGTCATTGTAACAGGATTTTTCTCATGACCAAAAACAACTCCACTCCCCAAATCTCTCAGAGACTTGGTCTTTGTAAAGCATCATATGTGTTCATGTTTGTCATGTGAAGGGATTGCTACCTATCTAATATACCTAATATCCTATTTAATAGAACAGTGATTTACGCTCATGGACGTATGACGGTTCCCTTCTGGGGATGGTGGGGGTGCGAAAATTGTAAATGCGAAACTACAAAGGATCAGTGGCGTAACGAAGGGGCCGCCGAGCCAAGCGCTATGGGCTGCAAACGACCACCGGTGGGGACGTGGTGGCGAATCCCCCAGCGGCTCCAGTTTTTGTAGCGTTTGTGATGTATTTTAATGTCTTTTTTGGCACAACTGAGTTCTTAATCTTGTATAGTGATTTGACAAAATAAGCGTAATATAATGCAATTAAGATAGCCTAATACTTTGTTCGTCTGTAACTTCATTTCTTGTTACTCATTGTTTCTTTTTATTATATTAAATAAAACAAATTATTAAATAAAGTTTAAAACGTGTATTATCAAGAGAAGAACAAAAAATTGTTTGTACTCTTTTTCTAATTATTACTTTTGCATGCGTTATTGGTATTATTGAAAGGATTACACAGAATTATGAAAGTAATTAAAAAATAATAATGATGTATTTTTAAAATCATGATAACATTTAAAACCCATTAATTCACATTAGACTGTTGCTTCGACTATACATTTCCCCCGTACTCTATGCTATGCTATGTTCTGTACTGTAGGGAAGAATGCTGTTTAAGGATTTTTTTTTTTGCTCGGACAGAATTTGAGGCAAACGTCAAGGAAATTTGATAATTCCAACTATCTACCTCTTTTTCCATATTTTCCCAAGTTTTTAACTATTCAAAAATCTATATCTCATTAAGCGCATTTTATCTCAATAACAGTTTTTCGTCAAAGTTTAAGAATAATAAGAGCGTGATAACGTTTCTAGTGTTTATTGCACATTTTAATGTCGCAGCTTACTGGCACAAAAAGTTTTATGCACACCCAATAGTGCAAATCAGGGAACCGTGAAATTACACTGTTGTTCCCTGGTGCAAATCATTATTGCTGCATGCGCAGTAAAGAACATCGTGCTGCCCATGCGTGTAACAAAAAATGGCTTTTGGGGCGAATTCGCCTAGGGCTAGTGGGAAGAAACGACGGGCGTACGAGTATTACCGACCTACCCATTTTTTTTTCCAAAAACGTGGCCAACACAAGATTTTTTGTTTGTTTTTTTTATTATTTTTTAGCTTTAGGCTTGGGAGTGGAGTTGTTTTGGTCGTGAGAAAAAACATCATGTTACTGTGACAGAAATTGAACCCAGGTCGGACTCTGGGATTGGAAAGCAAGCATCCTAACCACCAAGTTTATTCACCTCCATTCATATTAACCGTTACAGCAGGATTTTTAAACAAGAAAAAACAACTCCACACTCACTATAAAAATTATAAGCCTCGTAAACAGACTTGGTATGATGATCACTTCCTCAGTGGCATACCTAGAAGTCTTGAAATGGGCCGTTGATGGAGGGCGCGAAGGTGAAGTGGGGGGGGGGGGTTCGATGATCGGTTGAGGATGGTAATTCGCAAAATAAGTAATTTTTGGAGGGTCGTGCTCCCCCCCCCATCCTCCCCGGGCACCCCTAGATAGGCCTATGCCACTGCACTTCCTGTAATTGGCGAGAATCTGTTAGATGCTAACTTATTCATGTTCAAATTTTTGTCCTTGTTTTGATAGCTATTGTTTCTCAATTTATGCACGTTCAAATTATTAGCAAAAGTCTTCTATCGAGTAGGTCTCCTTAAAACAAGAGCTTTTTATGTTGGTCTTTTATATATTATGCAGGTAACGTTGATGAAAAAAACATCAATATGAAGTGCGGAAGAATGTTCAGTAATATCGCTACACGTGATTTCCTCCATATTGTTTATATTCTGGTATATTCTGATATATTTTATTCAATCATCATAATAATCATAGTAGTAAAATTAATTGAGATGATTAATTACAATAAAAAAAACCATACAAATATAAAATCATATAAATTATTAATATTATTATAATTATTTTATTATTAATATTATTATTATAATCATTATTATTACAATAAGTACAATTTAAAAATATTAAAAAAAATAATTGAACATTAAAAAAAAAAACATTTCATCACAACACTAAACTACTGTAAAAAGGTTCAATTACAAAGTCCAATACACAATTCAACGATACTATTCAAACACGTTCAATAAACTTCTCTATAAAATGTAAAAATGAAAAAATTATGAGAGCGTCCAGAGATTAATGATATACAATAACGAAAAAGTGTACAATGATAATAAAATAAATATTATTCGTGTCGTTTACCCTTGTTACGGTACGTATGGCTAAGCTCTTGATTTGTTACTATGTAATCAGATTATATTTTCATGGAGTGTAAGCATACCTGCATTGTTAGGGGATATGTTTATTCATTCGTTCATTTATTCACTCATTCATTTGTTGTTTGTTCATTTGATTAAGTAATTTATTGTTCTGATCAGGTTTTATTTGGGTTAAAATAAATGGCTCAGTAGCACCTTACAAGACGCAACCTTAGATACAATATAGTGGATATAATGAATACATACATACATATATATCTGTCTCTTATACACATCTATCATTATTGCTGCA
>NW_022684376.1:503844-508370 GCF_011630105.1 Anneissia japonica | reverse complement strand
CGTTATATTCTTAATGGTACACGTTGATAAGAGATTAAAATTCAATTAATAAAACACTCTGATGCTAGCAACGCTATCGCAAAGAGTCATATACTTGACTCAATCCGGCAACAGAGGTCGAAAGTCAATGTAGGAAATCATGATTGTTCAATCGATCGTTTCTATCTATAGGCTATTCTACCCCGGTCGCCAGCCAATCACATCATCTACAGGTGTTTCTAGAATTAGCAGACAAAACATATAATACCATAAACAATAATAATATCTCTTTGTCATTCAATGTGAACCGCCATATGGACGTTTGGGACGTCAACTCAAGCGAAAGCGGTATTCAGGCAAAGTCTACTTAAATCGGACTGGATATGATGGTAGTATACTCTTGATATTATGCTTTGCCTAACGATTCGGAAGAATTGGTCGATGATTCGAACACTGTTACGCAGGTTTTACTATCAATAGGCCGCCCTAATATATCACCTGTTGCATTTTATTTCAAGTATCCGTGCAGTTTATGGAATATTGTGTTGTAGACCAATTTTTTTTAAATGGCTATATCCAGACCTAGCACCTGCATAAAGATCACCGGCTTCCTCGTCGCTCTTTTACTGTCTCGGACGTTGGTGACAATTATTATATCATTTATTCCACAATGGTTCCCGATGAAATCTTGTATTGATGATGACGAGAACACAACATGTACTGACTCTAATATTCAACAAGCCAAAGAAGAATTATCCATTAGTATTTTGTACGCAACTTCGCAGATTACTACACTTCTAGTTAGCCCATTGATCGGTATATTAGTTGATGCTGTCGGTTTTGACGAGCCAATATTGGTCGGAATTCTATGCCTTTTTTCTACCTCGATACTGTTTGCATTCGCTAATGATTTATACTTCTTCATCCTGGCTAGGATCCTACATGGAATAGGGGCTTCGTTGATATTCATCGCCGGAACAGGCTTGGTGTCCTGTTCAAACTATTCACCACAAATTATCAATAATATCTATTCATTGGAGTGGTTGATATATGGATTTGACGTGTTTGGACCAGTATATGGCGGCTTCGCTGTTTCTCTCTTTGGCCAACAAGGAACGTTTTTCATCTTAGCGTTCATTCTGATCGGAAATATGTGTTTATTTATCAGCGGAATGATGGTATCTGACTCTGACACCCCTGACGAAGGGCTAACTGAAAAGAAACCAGAGACACTTCAGGACACATGCAGGTCCACGACACACACCCAGCAAGGTTTTATGAATTTATTAAAGAATCCACACATTGTGTCCTCGGCCATACTCATTTCCGTAGCCGTAATGCCGAAAGCGTTTCTTGATCCCGTTCTTCCGGTTTGGATGACACGGGATTTCGACGCAGTCAGTTGGGAAATAGCGATGGTGTACCTTCCGCAATGGATATGCTTTGAATTAGCGATATTATTCAGTACTTTTATTATACATAAAATGATAAATAAAACATGGTTACTAATTTTCATTAATCTACAATCAATCGCCTTCTCCTCGCTGTCGCTGTATATGGTGTCGGCAGAATGGGCGATCGCCGTTCCGACATCATGTTTAAGTTTCACATCGACTATAGTGCGTTTTCTTATATTCTCGATCATGGCGTTTCTGTCCCGTCAACTTTTTCCGTTAGACGTCGGCCGCATTTTTGCTATTTACGATTTCTTTACGATACTCCCGTTCGCTGTCGGACCGCTACTCTCACTCCCGGTCTATGAATACGCTGGAATGTTTTGGCTTGGTTTTACTATGTGTGTCATAAGTATATGCGCGTCGCCATTATCATTCGTTTTTCGGGGCGTATTTGATGTTCAGGCAGAAGATGAAAAAGAACGGCTGTCAATTAATCAAGCACAAGAACCAAAATATACCACAACACCTGTTCACCAGCAAGAAAGTTTAAAGCAAAATAGTTTTAAAAGAAAATCGTCAAAATCAAACTAATCCCGTTAAGCCTTTTTAATGGACCTTACCACAAGCGCCACCCATTGGATATTGTTGCTATGGTCACACAAAACGACAGCGTAAGCGTGCATAAACACGTGCGTTTTTGGAACAGCACTAATGTGTCTGTGGGACATGCGCATTTCCTGTCCCTGTTCTGATTGGTCAGTTGTCAAGTTGGCACTCCGGAAAGGCCAATTTTTACAAATTATTGCACATAAAAATAAGTCTGTCTTATAATGTTGTCTCATGTCATCTCACTAGCAATATTTAGCAGCCAATCTTGGCCGTGCCTTGGAACACTTTTGAAAAAAATGTTATATCCGTTTGTCCTGAAAGAAAAATTGCTTTTATATAATTGCGGCCTTATATTGAAATTAATTATTCGTACATATTTATTATTACTTTATGGACAATTGCAAACAATAAGCCTATCTGTCATAGCATTGTATATGTTTTTTTGTTTTTTTTTTTGTTTGTTTTTTTATGAATTCGTTGCTGCAATTGCAATATGGAAGACACAAGTTCATCATCTTAGAAAACACAATACGGTACCGGTACGTCACAACATTCGCGATCGTTGTAAAAAAAAAGCCGGTTTTACACTAAGCGAATTTAATCGCCCGAATCGAAAGCGTCGGTTCATGTGTACACGCATTCACATTTCTGTCGGAGTTTTTCGCTTCAGCGAAATCAGTAGTTCGAATTGTTTCTACTTTTTGCGAAGCGAAAAAATACGCAACCAATCAGAGCTCAGGAAGTGAACCGACACTTTCGATTCGCGCGAATAAATTCGCCTAGTGTAAAACCGGCTAGCATGTTGTAGTTAAATAATGCTAACCTAACGTTTGCAACGATTTAGTCCGAAATTACTTATGGTTCTACAAACAAATGTTTTGAATATTATGCAACGCTATTATAAAACTGTTATCCGAGACGTTATGATATAGGGCCTATCTACAGGTTTGATTTGGCATATCGGGTATAAAAATGAATTTGTTTACATATATTATTTATAGGAGTGCAATAATTGATTAATTTTCATTGAAGGGCTATGTTTGATACGATTATCCATCTTGTTCCTATTCGAGCACTGTTATTATTTATCTATTTGTTTATATTGTGTTTACAGTGCTACGCAGGAAACCTAATTTGAATTTTATATTACATATACTGTATAATGATATAGAACTATAATTTAATATACTATGTATAATTACTCATTCAACACTCCATGGTTTTGCTATGTGAGATATATATGCATTATTATGTTCGATGAACATCAGTTAATTTCAGCTAACTTAAGAGAGGTTTAGTCCAACATTCATTTATTGTAAATATAAATAACATGTAGAATTAATTGTAAAATAAGAAAAAAATATATTGTTCGCTATTCCATACCGCTAACAAGACTTTTTTTTCTGATTTCTGCATTTTGTTTTTTATAGTATGTATAGGCATATATATTTCTTGGTTGACGAAAAATAGCCTTACGGAGTTACCTGTGTCCGTCGCCCGGCAAAAGCCGAAATGTACGGTATGCGAAACCTATGGACCAAATAATAATAATAATAATAATTTTGGCTTATATAGCGCATTATGCTAAAGCCTCAATGCGCTTAACAGTAAAAATAAAATTCGGGAAAAAAAATTAAGAAAAATACAAGTTAAAAAGGTGATTTTTTAAAGCTGCCTTAAAATCATCAATAGAAGTTGCCTGTCGGATTGTAATAGGCAGAGCATTCCACAGAAAGACAGAAGCCCAAGAGAAAGAACGACTACCATAATGCTTTGTCGACGGGCGAGTGGAATGAGCAAGTAGAGACTCTGAACTAGATCTCAGAGACCTCTTAGGAATGTAAGGATGAATGAGTTGTGAAATAAACATTGGCGAGGAATTATGAAGTGCTTTGAAAAAAAATAATAAAATCTTGTAAGTAATTCTCTGTGTTACAGGAAGCCAATGAAGGTGCCTTAACACAGGAGTTATATGATCCCTAATTGGGCTTAAAGTGACCAAACGGGCAGCTGCATTCTGAAATGTGGTGCCTTTGGAAAAACCTAAACTAAAAAACTATTTTAGCCATTCTACTGTTGATAAAATAATATATAGTAAAAATAATAATACATTAAAAAAAAACAACTAATAACTTAATGAATAAACTTAACCGGTTTCTACCCGATCGGGGGAGAGGTGCTAGAGAATGTCAATATAGACTTTGGTTTTATGGCGCCGCATCTGTGTTACATTCTGTGTAGGTCATGATTAAATCGCTTTACAGTATATAATATACATAATAATATTAAACTTCTAAACAACACACAAATAACTCTGTAGATTTACAATAATTATTTGCTACCCAGCAAGTTTTCCTGGCTTATTGGAACCACATTGAGGGCGTATACGTTGTTTAATGAAAAGTCTGGCCATATTGACCTGCAATGCAGTGGGCTATTTTGTAGTTAGTTTAAACATTCATTTAAGCGAGAGTTCATAGATTATTTCAGAAAAGTGAAAACAAACTTTTAGTTACAGAGCTATGGTTGATACGAACATCA
>NW_022684376.1:494104-502735 GCF_011630105.1 Anneissia japonica | reverse complement strand
CTTGAAATGTTGGTGCTGATGGGGGAGCGACGGTAAAGGTGGGAGGGAGGGGGCTCGATGATCAGTTGAAGGTGCTAATTTGCAAATAAGGTGATTTTAGGTGAATTTTTTCTACTTTCAAATGATTTTTGGAGGAGACTGGGGGAGGAGTAATTTTTGGAGGGGCGTGTCACCCCCCCCCCCCACCTAGATACGCCACTGGTAATTCCAACGCTAACTCATTTTGGTCCTTAATCAAATCTATTTTCTCTTTTGATAATACTATGTTAGACTTCACATTATTACCCCCAGTCATTAGATCAAGCACTAGGAACACGTACTGAGCTCTCTGGGGGAGAATTCCATAACGATTATGATAATACTTAGTTTCAAGCATTTTCCACTCAGCTCTCGAATTTCTGATTGACAGCACTCTGCTACCTTCTCTTTGCACATCTCTGTTGTAACACAATATGTGTTCTGTCAACATCGTATGTTTCAACTCACCTCCTAAAAATATTTTAAAATGAGCGACCAAGGATAACAATCCAATGCTTGAAATGATTACTTTAATAGTTGACTTTTTTTTAAATAAAAGAAATAATTTAATAAAGGAAGACAATAATATAATGTTTAGTAGAAAATTGTATATTGACATCAATGCACGTTACTTAACATTTCTTTGATGAAAATTTTATTAGCTAGTTGGTTTTTTTTTTCAAATAAATTGATATTTTAGGATCACAACATCTTCTTGTTGAAGAAAACAAGTTGTTATGTTAAACAAGTTGTTATGTTTAGTTTGTTTTCTGACGTTTGTCGTAGAATATATATGTTACAAACTTGTTGTTATTCATAATTTCCGAAAAATCTCAAATAGTGATTTGTAGATACAATGATGACATTTTATTTCCAAAAAGCGACTTACTATCAGAGCAAAATACAACACAAAAAAAAACAAAAACAAAAACAAAAACAAAAAACAAAAAACAAACAAACAAAAAACAAACAAAAAACAAACAAAAAAAACAAACAAAAAACAAGTATGATAGCATACCGTATCTCAAGATGCACTTACTACTGAAAATTTTGGAAAAAGGATAATATATGGGCATCAGGGAAAACTTTATCTAAAGGTGGATAGCCATTGTTAAGCTGCACTTGCAAAGAATAGCGAGTAAGCCTAAATACAGTGACACAAGAAAAAATCTTCTGTGACAGTTCGTTGGAATAAAAATACTCACAGTTTTTCCAATTTCTTAAAATAGATGAACTATCTCAACAATTTATCTTACATATATTGACCAATAGCAAGCATTGAAAACGGTGACGTCATATAACAGTTTCACTCAGTTCGGATCAGTGAGTGACAATTGCAGTATCTTCCAAGAAGTCTATGCTGAATTTGAGGTAAGCTTTTATAAATAATAACCAATATAAATTGACATTTCTTATGAAACGTGGTTGATTTTGCACATTATTATCCAACATCGAAAGCTGATTTTACTTTAATATACAACCGAACCGGAATTTAGTCATGGGACATATCCTAAATTGATATTTTAGCATCACAATATCTTCTTGTTGAAGAAAACAAGTTGTTATGTTAAAAGAAGTTGTTATGTTTAGTTTGTTTTCTGACGTTTGTCGTAGAATATATATGTTACAAACTTGTTGTTATTCATAATTTCCGAAAAATCTCAAATAGTGATTTGTAGATACAATGATGACATTTTATTTACAAAAAGCGACTTACTATGAGAGCAAAATACAACACACACACACACACACAAAAAACAAAAAACAAAAAAACAAAAACAAAAAAACAAACAAAAAACAAGTATGATAGCATATCTCAAGATGCACTTACTTGATGTTGCACATCATTATCCAACATCGAAAGCTGATTTTACTTTAATATACAACCGAACCGGAATTTAGTCATGGGATATATCCTACTATATGAAGGATAGACAGCATATCTTGTCCTAATAACTATTCTATGCGATTTACATACAATAGGTTGAAAAAGAGCATAGATGCACGTGATAAGTCAGTTGCGGATTGAAGGGGGCCTAGACGATCAGCAACCCCTCCCCCCACCCCCACCCCCCGTCGGAGGCATTTTATTACACAATGATTTTTCATAGGACTTTATTCGTTGAAAAGCTACAACGTAGCCTACGATGTTCCATCATGTCCTTATTAAACAATATTAAACACTGTATATGTACCATTGATGATTTATATTATATTTATTCAACGGTGTTAACGGCTAACTTCCTTCAATATCATATATGTATGTATGTATTTATACGAATACAAGATTAATAATAATACATACCATCTGAGACTCGTCTAGAATCGTCTTGATCCTACCCATTACAATGGCCTGTCGCTGAGCTTAGATGAAGCGATGCACCTGCTGTGTCATCTCACAGTTTATAAACGTGCACAAGATTCGTAATTTCAAAAATGGGATATTTTTTAAATTCTCTTTAAAACATGTCTAAATTCAGTGGAAATTTTGAGAGTAATGATTACTAAATAATAAATAAATTATTTTCTCTTTCAGAATAAGAATGAATCATTATTTGACATCTCGTTCATTTTTGGTAGGCTTGATCAGCGTACTAATTTCTCTACCAATAAACCTGGCTACAACAACCGCAACAAGTGAACAAGAAACTGCACCTTATTCTTGCAATATGTGCTGTCACGGGCCATCTGGGCAACCTGGTATCTCAGGAGTCCCCGGAACACCTGGAGGGTTAGGTCCACCTGGAGCACCTGGTAGTAAAGGTGACAGAGGTATCAGAGGTGCTAGAGGACAAAAGGGAGAACCTGGAAATGAGGGTCTAAAAGGTGACAAAGGAAGCGAAGGATTTCCGGGTAAACAAGGTCCACTTGGACCAACAGGACCGCTGGGGGCTAAAGGAAACAACGGATCACAGGGAGAAAAGGGCGAGCCAGGATTGAAGGCCTCACAATCCCGTAAATCTGCGTTTACTGCGTTGCGCACAACTCATGTACAAACTACAGAATGGGTCATATCATTCACATCGATGGAGATTAATATCGGAAATGACTTTGACAAAAATACCGGAAAGTTCACATGTAGGATTTCTGGCGTGTATTTCTTCATGTTCAGTTTCATGTCGTTCGCTCCCCCACAACCATATGTAAAATTGAAGTTAAACGGTCGTGTTATCACAACTGCTCATCGTAATGAGCCTAATCCGAACGATCAGATAGGATCTGGCGCAACCGTTCAACTGAATGTCGGTGATCAAGTTTGGTTGACGAACGAAAAAAGAAGACTTTATGGTAATTCCAACCATCCTTTCACTTTCACTGGGTTCATGATATACGATATGGACTAGTGCTCACCGCTCACCCTGACGCCTGTATAGGCCTGTTGGCCTGTCAGACTTGTACTAAAGATTAATGTTTGTAGTCGAGTATAATTTTATAAAATCTGTTACATGTAACCAAATGTTAAATATATACAAGAACATTATTATACCAATGTTGCATTCGTATTTTGAAGCAACCGTTTTATCATAAAGCGCTTAACTTAAAATAATAAAATAAAAAAGCATACATTAAAACATAATTGTTTTAATTATTAAAAATACAGGCCTATATAGATTTTAAATCTGTGTGAAGTTTTAATCTATTGGCCTATTATAGAACCATACTCTTGAAAATATAGCTTACAGTTTTTTTTCTCCTTACACTTTTAAAGCCTACCGTATATTTTATGAGAAAATATATAAATTGTGCATGTATTTTCGGCCAAAATTTAAAGTCATATAACCTGTTTTGCATTAATTATAACTGAAATGACTATGACATTTGTCAACCGCTTTTTTGGTTAAAAATCTAAATTAAATTTTGCTTGAATAATAAAAATAGACAACTCAACATTTTGTGTTGTGAGCGACTGTAAAGTTTGTTAGTAATTTACTGCTCATTGTCGTAAAACCACCCACATTCGAGCCTTGAACCTTCTGATCTTATGCAGACGGACGCCTTAACCAACTGAGGCATTGAAGCTTTGTTGGAAATTCAAATTCGATTAAAGAAACTAATTCCTCGCACTTGTACATGCGTATAGTTGGACAGCACTAGTTCTATATGAGACTCTATAGGTCTCCGTGGTCTAATTGGTATGACACTCACCTTGATAGCGAGAGGTTGCCGGTTGGAATCCCCCCCAGATACCTTTTAATACAACTGAATAAAGGAACTTTTCGTTGAATGGCTATGCTTGATAAGATTATAACATCAATATTATTGATGATAATAAAATAATAATAAATAACAATAATAATAATAGGCCTACTGTTATAATGATTATTAATATCGAATAACATTAGTAAAATAAAAAGTCTGTCATGAAATTCACTTTGGATAATATACACATATGAACTTAATCAAGTCTCACTGATATTATGCTCAGGGTTTATCATTTTATAGGATAGACCTATTTGTCAGTGGACTTCACAAGACAACTCCTTCTATTTTCCTCGTGAAACAAGTTTGCCTTTAAATAGGCTCATTAACTTCAACGCCCTCTAGAGTTAGAAACGCTCAATGTATTAATTGAGTCAAGGAGTAATCCAATATATAGACTGGGTTCCAATCCCTAATTTTGTCTTAATCAGTGAAACTATTAAAAATATATTTATTTTGGTACTAATGGCGTTCCATATTACTTATTTACATGGCGTTCCATATTATACCTTTTCTGGGATTAATTCGCATCCAAAATCAACATTTATTTATTTATTTGTGACACTTCACCTTTGTATCGGTGGCACTTACAATCAGTGGTGCGGTCTTACAAAATATACAACAGAAAAAGGAGAGGATAATCAAAACATTAACAGGCAAAACTTAACTAAACTGAACTTAAAACTTAATATTAAGTAATTTAAAATACTAAAAATTCATAAAGAAATATACCAAAGCTCCAATGGAATAGTTTGAACAAAATAAGCAAAATTAAATCAAGAAAAAGTACTTCATGCAGATGAATAAATCTTAAGCCTACCCAAGTACAAAAAAAATTAATTAATTTTAAAAAAACAACCTAACAAGTTTCTCAACATCCGCCCTCCCGCGAGCGGGGTAAAATTTGACCATTTGACTGAGTGGAGAAAATACAGGAAACAGACGAACCAGCATTACCTGAGCATTACTACTGTATAGCGCCGCCGTGCGGACGGGGTAAAATTGCTCCTCGTGTACCCACAATGCATTTCGAACGGATGTTCCACTATATTGGGAAGCTGCTCTATCTTACTATTTATTATCTTTGCTAATATCAGGGAACAGTAATTCACTGTTCCTTGCTAATACTAGGAAACATCAATAAATTAGAGACTTGTGGCAAGTCTATCCGATATAATATTATATGACTGCACCCTGCACATTATTTGCATCTGCAAAATGGGTGACCAAACATAACAAACTATTGTTTGAAATGATTAATTAAATTACATTGCAATGTGTAGTACGTTAATAACGAAATTAATAAAATTATAAAGAAATAATTCATTTAATAAAAAATATCATGGTATTATTAAACAATATGGAAATTTTATATAGTGAATCTTTTCAAATTATTAAATTTTTTAGGAACATAATATCTAAATTGTGTCTGTAAGTTTGTTGAAGGAACATATGTGTTGTTTGTATTTGGTTTGTGAAGCTTGTTGTAGTAGGTTACAAGTCTTGTTGGTTTTACATGTTATTAATTATCACAACAATTTCAAATTATTATTAAACATATTCATCCGATTTGTAGATACAATGAATACAATTTTATTTTTAAAAAGCGACTTACTATCAAAGCAAAATACAACAACAAAAAAATAACGAAACAGAAACTGATATCAAATCTCGAGGTGCACTTGGTCCTGAAAATGTAAGAAAAGGGATAACTTGGGCAACAAGAAAGAAAGTATTTATAGGTGGATAGACATTGTATTCAGGGGTGGCGCCAGTGGGGAGGCGGGTACCAGGGCCCCTCCCTCCCCCTCCCTCGTCGGGGAGAAAAACCACAATTCATTGGGGAGAAAAAAATATTAAATGTATTTGCTACAAATTAGTAGACTCTAAAATCGATTAAATAAGCCTTTGAACCCTTAAATTTTCATAATTTGGGGGATTTGTCTCATGGACCACTTTCGAAAGATTTTGAGAGGCGCCCGGCCACGCCCACTTGGTTCTTCCCTGGGACATCGGAATCCCCTGTCGGGAAAATCCTCCTGATTGTATTTCAGCAACACTTTAGTGAGTAAGCCCAAATACCCTGATGCAAGGAGAAAGTTCTGTGACAGTCCGTTGGAATAAAAATTACTCAAAGTTGAATTAGTTGTTTCAAGTTCTAAAAATAGATGAACTATCTTAGCAACATATCCTATATTTATTGACCAATAGCAAATATTGGAGACGGTGACGTCATATAACAGTTTTCCTCAGTTCGAATCCGTTAGTTACGATTGCTGTATTTGCCAAGACGGCTTGCAGAAGTTGAGGTAAGCTTTTATAAAAATTAACTAATATAAATTTAGATTTCGTATGAAACGTGGATGATTTTGCACATCATTATGTTGTACCAACATCAAAAGACGATTCTTACTTTAAAAGTTAAAAAGGTTAAAGTTACATTTACATCTGTCAAACAACCGTGACAGATTTAAATCATAGTATGGTTATGCTGCGTAGCACTGAAAATATATAAATATAAACAAATTGGTAAATGATAGTGCTCAAACTTAAAAGCTATAGAGGTCAGTGGCGAATCCAGATACCGGTACTGTATTCGAAATTGAGGGGGCCCAGGGGTTATTTTCACAGATGGAGAGTGTACACCATCTCAGCCCCATTATGGTTTGGGCTGAGACAAGAAAATGTATGATGATGGCAATTCTACATGGCAGGAAATAGTACTCTCGACCTAAATCTTATTAATATTTTCCATTTTTTATTTCATAATTTTGAAAAATTTAGGGGGCCCGGGCCGGCTCCTCTCCCCCTTTGAATCTGCAACTGAAATTATCAGTTAACTTGAGGCCAAGTTGATGTGTTTCACGACCTCATAGACCATAGACCTAAAAAAGGAAACTATATTCAAATTTAAGTATGAAAGTGTACGGTACTTTCCGGCCATCTAGAAGTGCCCTAATCATAAATTTTCTTACCTCAGCCCCAACCATGGTGGGGCTGAGGTGGGTGGTTCCTCAGTCAGTGAAAGTCCCTCCCTGGGTACCGTAACCTCTTATTCCTGGATCCATCACTATTAATTTATTATAATTATTGTTGGGCCTACTTATATTATTTATGATGTGTCTAATGCAATTTTCACTTTATCCTCCAAAACAGTCCTTAAAACCTTCAGAGTACGCTACTTCACAAGAGGTTCGTCCCCCTGGACCCCGCCGGAGTCCTACGTACCTCGCATAACGGCTCCCCACCCCCACCCCTTTAAAAATCCTGGCTACGTCCCTGAGTACTGTGTGTTCTAACTAGTCTCTCATGCGATTTACATACAATAGGTTGTAAAAGGGCATAGAATACGCACGTGATAAATTGAAAGGTTTTGTCAGTTTTTCTCATTATTTCAACTAGCTGATTAAGGTTAAACTTTGCTTGTTGGGTTTCATCCAAACAAAATGGATCATTACTCAGTAAATAAATGTCATTCTACAAAAATTGAATATTGCACTTATGATATCATAAATCACGATACTTAGAAAAATAAGGGCCACATGTTATTTTGCTTCCTAAATTATACAACTATATCAGCTTCGAGTTTATAAAATTCGCGCCAAGAATCCACTTGAGCCAGTTCGAATAATAATTTTAAAAAAACAGTACGCGATTGGAGGGAGAGAGGAACAAGTTTGGTGAAACAGCCAGCAATAGCGAAATGCTTGTAACCCTTACAAAACAGCGGGAGAAGGTGATAAAAACAGTACGAGTCCGATTAATGTTTGTTTTTTCACAGCTCGAGAAATAAGTTTCAAAAATAATCCACTTAGGCCCCTATTAGGAAAACAGACTGGTAAATCATTTTAACAAATGGTATTTATAAAAAAAAATTAAAATGAATCTTTGTAATGTATTCTGCCATTTTTTTTTTTTTTGCACATCTTCTTAGGCTTTGATATCAATCTGTCAGATTAGCATTATTAAAGCTCTGTCCACACTATCAAATTTTATGTGACAAAACATGTAATTTGCCCATATTTGGTAATTATATTACGTCATCATACCCATAATATGGCCACATCACACGAACGTCTCACATAAAATTATATAAGGTGGACTGAGCTATGTTCAACAGAAAAATAAATGTTTCTTTTTTTAATTGCGATTATACAAGTCTCTCTCCAATTAAGACTTTTTAATACGGGACCACAGAATGGTGTTCTTTAATTCGAAGTGGTTTATAATTGGAGGGGTCTTTAATTGTTAAAGGGAGAGACCTGTAGTACTTTTCATGAGCCTCCAAAATTTGATGAGTCCGGGGATGAGAAACTAGCGATCAATTGGTTTAGCAAAACTTTTTGTACCAGTATGGATCGTATGCTTTTCTTCACGTTGAAAAGTATAATTTAAACATCTAAAATACTGTGC
>NW_022684376.1:456770-493389 GCF_011630105.1 Anneissia japonica | reverse complement strand
ACAGGTTTAGTTCTCACTAAAATTGGCCTATTCTATTCTCTGTATTTATTTACACCTAGAGTACATAGGACCTACTGAAGGACTATACCAGTCCGAAAAGTCATGTACCACTCTATGTTCTCTAACAACGGAGTTAACAGTTAATTTTTGAATCTCCAGCAAATTTAAATAGCATCCAAAATCCTCCTTTCTGGAATATAAGGAAATAGATAGTACTTTATATTTGTTGGATCGATTGTAACTCCTGATTGTAGCAACCCCAAAACGAATGGCACTTCAGAATACAGTACAGTATACCAAAACTTCTCTCAAATTTTATATCCTATCGCGTTGTTTGTGTTATAAGTTAACTTCATTTATTTATATTTTATTTTCTTTTAAGCATACAGGTTTGGAATATTTTTAAATCCTTAAGTTAAATTAACTAAAGCTTACTTTTTATTTTCAATAAAAAATAAATGCGATCGTTAATATCGATCTTGGTACAATGTAAACCTGTAATCATATGACTACTTATACAGAATTTTACTATAGTATAGGCCTAGACTAGGAACAGGCCTCCTACTATAGTATAGAGGCCTAGTCCAAGACCTTGTTGCAAATCCCAGCCCACGTAAGCCTAACCTATAATGCCAAGCATAGGGCTCGTGATCGCAGTACCCTGACCGTTAAAAATTAGCAGACGCACTGGGAAGCGTTGTTCACGGCATTGGACTGCAGCGAAAAATGATTCCCCCATCATTAATGGAACAGGCCCACGTCATGCTTGGCTGATTAGTTTTGATTTACATTTCGCAAGTCTAGTGCCATACGCAGCAAAAGTCCGTTTCTAGTGTTGTTGTCAAATACATTTCAAACCAGGTTGGTTTTTGATTTACGTTTTGGAATAGAATTTGGAGAGGGCGTTTGATCAAGTCAGACCTACGTTTTGAATTTGAATTACATTTTAAAGAAATTAGAACTACATTTTGAAAATTTTGAACTACGTTTTGAAAAATTAGAACTTCATTTTGGGAAACCAGATCTACATTTTGAGAAATTTACGCCTACGTTTGGATAAATTATACATTGAATTTTGCAATTACATTTTGATTTTAACATGGACTTTTGCTGCGTATGGCACCCCATATCATTCAACTAGAGCACAGCCCATTAACACCGCGATAAACAAGTACAAACAAAATCGATAAAAATTAAAATTTAAGCAATTTCATTACAAAACTGGAAAATAGATAATTCATAAAAAAGAAAAAGAACAGTCTGTGTTCTAAGATGTATAAAACAGTAAGAATAATGCGATCCGGTGACCACACCCCATGGACCAATATATCTTAATTAATAATTTTGAAAGAATATGGCTCAATTTATTGGACATTTTTACAGTAATAGTTGTTAAATAATGAATAACATAATTTTTTTTCAGAACAAGAATGGATCATTATTTGACTTCTCGTTCACTTTTGGTAGGCCTGGTCAAAGTACTAATTTGTCTACCAATAATCCTGGCTACAACAACCGCAACAAGTGAACAAGAAACTACACCTTATTCTTGCAATATGTGCTGTCAAGGGCCATCTGGCAACCTGGCATCAGGGTTTGGTGCACCTGGAGCACCTGGTAGTAAAGGTGCAACAGGAGCTAGAGGACAAAAGGGAGATCCTGGAAATGAGGGTGTAAAAGGTGACAAAGGAAGCGAAGGATCTCAAGGTAAACAAGGTCCACTTGGACGAACAGGACCGCTGGGGGCTAAAGGAAACAACGGATCACAAGGAGAAAAGGGCGAGCCAGGATTGAATGCCTCACAATCACGTAAATCTGCATTTACTGCATTGCGCACAACCAATGTACTAACTTCAGAATCGAGCATCCCATTCACACTGATGGAGATTAATATCGGAAATGACTTTGACAAAAATACAGGAAAATTTACGTGTAGAATTTCTGGCGTGTATTTCTTCATGTTTAGTGTTCGGTCTCTCACTTCTTTTAACCCCTATGTGAAAATGATGTTAAACGGTCGTGTAATCACAACTGCGCATAACAGTGACTCCAATCCTTATGATCAGATAAGCTCTGGCGCAACAGTTGAACTGAATGTCGGTGATCAAATTTGGTTGACGAACGAACAAGCAAAACTCGGTGGTAATTCCAGGCATCCTTTTACATTCACTGGCTTCATGTTATACGATATGGACTAGTGACTCGTACAAAAAATCGAAATGTTTTGTATTACTGTTGTATATGAGTATCATTAAATATGAAATTATTATACTTAGGCTACATTCAATTCATATTTTTAGGGAAAAAATGCATGTGTTTCATTATTTTAACGCGCCTATAGCTTAAAACAGAAAGTGTAGGCCTACTAATAGAAACAAAACATAATTGTTTGAATTCCTATTGAAAAATTACAAGACAATTTTTGAAGTGATTGAAGTTTGAAATGTGTGTAGTTTTAAGTACTAATAATAGGCCTATTATAAAATCATATACCCTTTTTGATGGAGTTTACAGTTGTTTTCTCCTTACTATCAGCTTATATTTTATGAGAAAATATACAGGTTTTGCATTCACTTTCAATCTGGGCCTCCCAGTTCACTTTGATTACAAATATTTTCAATATTTCTTTTTTATATTAAAGGTTACAAGCTATTATACATTGCTACTACTTAGACCTGTAGCACGCATGGAAATGTTCTGATCTGCTATAAAAAATTTAAAAAAAGAAGGAAGAACAGATTGGGCAATGCTTTGTGACATTTGCTCCATTCATACAAACCATCAGATCTGCACATTCTTTGCATAAATCTGATAAATTTGTAACCAAAGATATCCATCTAATGTTTGAAATGATTCATTAATTTACATTGCATACAAAAATCTAATAAGAAATTGTTTACAAAACGATCCTATTTGAAAAATAAAAACTATCTTTCTTTCATATCAATATATTTAGTAACATATTGTGTAAATAAATTTGCTAAAGGAAGCATGTGTTGTTTATGCTGACATGCACCTTTTCTGATAATGTTGGCAAACTGGGCATTGAGGAAAACATTAGCTATAGGGAGATTTACTTTGTAGGCCAGATTTCAGCTATACTTGCAAAGATTAACGAACAAGCCTATATAATAAAGTGACAGTGATGCAAGAAGAAAGTTTTGTGCCAGTTAATTTCAACAAAAGCATTCCCACGTTCTTATAATAGATGAAGTATCTTAGCAACTAACGCTATATTTATTTACCAATACCAAACACTGGAGACGGTGACGTGAAATAAAAATCTTCCTTCAGTTCATCTAAGCGAGTCACGGTTGCTGTATATTCCAAGAAGTCAATTGCAGAAAACTAGGTAAGCTTTTTGCAAAAATTAGAGAAAGTATCTAAATCGTGTCATTACACATAAAAAATACTTTAATATCTGACAAAAAACCGTGATAGAAATATATAGTACTATCAAAGATGGACAGCATCTCTTGTCTTAGCTCTTTTTTTGTGATTACACATACGATGTGATTACACATACGATGAAATGGGGCATAATTGCACGTCACAATGGAGCAAACTCTCAATCTTGCTTCAATACTTAACTTATTTTCCATAAATATATTTAAATTATATCAAAGTAACACATCCTAATCAATAAGTACTAAAACACATTTGGTTTTGCGAATCTTTTGACTCTCGCGTCCTTTCTCTCCATTGAAAAATAAAATTCCAACATCTACACTGCAGTGGGCATATTTAGGTTTCAAATTTCAATTTATGAGGGAGGCCTAGGTATATACTGATACTGTGGAGTGAATCTACAATAGGAAATATCGTAAAAACAACTCGTAACTCGTAAGAATAGGCCTATTCACTATTTATGGGACATCTGCGAACTGAGAATGATTAGGTCAACGGTTCTAAGAATATGCACGTCAAGGAGATCATATGAAAAGAAAAAGGGACAGAAAAAGCAGACGAATACTCACTGGATTCAAAGCACAGCACACCGGCTGTTTTGAACAAGTGCAAAACAAAATAATTATAAATTATCAATCTATATTCATTTCATCATAAAACAGTAAAATAGATAACTTGAATATAAAATTAAAAACATGGAAGAACAAAAGAACAGTTTGTGATTAAAGATGTCGGGAAAAGGAGGCATAATTAATGTGATCCCATGATCACACGCCAATAGAAATCAATAAATTTTACTTAACAATTCATTTCAAAACATGCCAAATTTAGTAAACATTTCGATAGTAATAATTACTAAATAATGAATAAATTATGTTTCGGGAGAACCTGGAAATGAGGGCATAAAAGGTGATAAAGGTAGCGAAGGATTTCCGGGTAAACTAGGTCCACTTGGACTAACAGGACCTCTGGGGATTGAAGGCCTCACAATCCCGTAAATCTGCGTTTACTGCGTGGCGCACAACTCATGTAGAAACATCAGAATCGATCATCTCATTCACATCCATGAAGATTAATATCGGAAGTGACTTTGACAAAGATAACGGAAAGTTTACATGTAGAGTTCCTGGCGTGTATTTCTTCATGTTTAGTGTTCTGTCCTTCGTTCCCTCTCTCCCATATGTGAAAATGATCTTAAACGGTCATATAATCGCATCTGCGCATCGTAATGACCCTAAATTTAATGATCAGATAAGCTCTGGTGCAACAGTTGAACTGAATGTCGGTGATCAAGTTTGGTTGCAGAACCAGAGAACAAGACATTATGGTGATTCCGACCACCCTTTCATATTCACTGGGTTTATGATATACGATATGGACTAGTGACTTCTGCCAAAAATCGACATGCTTTGTATAATTGATTATTTTATGAATTCTATTAGAGAAATTCAAACTAAAATATATACAAGAAAAATATTAGGGGCTATACTTAGGCTAGGCCTACGGTTATATGTTGAAGCAACAGTGTAACAATTTGTTTTATCAATAAAGCGCATTAGGATTAAAAAAGAAAGGATATATTATAGAAATATATAAATTCATCAGAAAACTTTTTTAGATTTTGAATCTCCTTTACAAAAGAAAAAGAATCGTTATTTATGTAATCAGAAAGTAAGTTGGGACTGATCATTTCACAAAGAGTGAAATCAACAGATACTGTAAAGTTGTTATGTTCCCGATAGGCCTATTGTTTCTTGATTATATTATTCTATATTCGTTTTCAAATTTGAGCTTTCAATTGGATGCAGATAGAATACTATGAATATGGTAACTTTAAGGTGCAGGCTGTACGGTATCGATTAGAATCCAATATGAAATTATACAAACCAAGAAATCCCCATGGTTAATGGTCAAAATTAACAAGATTTTATTCATACGAAGTAACACATACACTAGGCATATATACAGTACTAATACCCATTCAAAATATTGAGAGGAAAACACTCTGGTTTAATGAAAAGCTTATTGCTCAAAAGGTGTCAAAATATAAAATTGAATTATTTTTTTTTCTTATTTAGTGAATACTGTAGTTGTTTTTAAGTGTCCATTTATAGGGGTTAAATTGTATTGATTTGACCATTTTGCACATTCACAACGTGTCCCGTCCCCTTAATAGGGATGTCCCCTTAATAGAGGTTAGTTCGTAGTGTTAAAAGGTATATTTCCACTCGTTTCCCCTTAATTGGGACAGTGTCCCCTGAATAGCTGTATCCCAAGAAATGTTCTACTGTAATAATAATAGTGAACAAAAACAGCAATAATAACAATAACAATATTGATAATATTATTAACAACAACAATAATAATAATAATAATAATAATAATAATAATAATATTATTATTAATAACAATAATATTAATAATAATAATGATAGTAACAATAATAATAATAATAATGATATTAATAATAACAATAATATTAATAATAATAATAATAATAATAATAATAATAATAATAATAATAATAATAATAATAATAATAATAATAATAATAATAATACACTTTTATTTATTTTTTTAATTTAAAACATCTTTAGGCAGGATAACATATACAGGCGAGATCATACCGCTGTTTTACTATATGGTCCTACAAATACATAGTACAATAACAACAAAAAAAAACTAACCAGCACAGTACAACAAAATAAACAACAGTTAAAACTTTGGTGGAAAACTATCCCCCGCCGGACACCAACCCGGTACTTCTGAGTCAAGGTTTCGGGGACAGGAATTACGGCTCAAGGTTAGGCTTAACTACAACTTAACTACAATATGGTAAAAACTATCCCCCGCCGGACACCAACCCGGTATTTCTGAGTCAAGGTTTCGGGGCCGGGATTACCAGGTAGGACAAATACTGTACAATTACTTAAATATATAAAAATGGTAGAAACTATCCCCCGCCGGACACCATCCCGGTATTTCTGAGTCAAGGTTTCGGGGCTGTCACAACTTTTATCTTAACTACAAACCTAACTAATCAATGGTAAAAACTATCCCCGCAGCTTAATGCATATTTTCTAGTCACTTTACACCTAATTACTACTAACAAAAATTACGTCGCAATTGAAATTCACTCTAGTTCTGCTGACCTAAGCATCAATGAGTTTAGTCAAATCTGATTTATATTGTTATAAGGTAATTGTAGTGTGAATTAAAATTTGAAAACATGTTTATACTTTAAAGAAAGGCAAAACAACATATCAAGATTTTCTATTTATTAAACACATACGGACAAATCTTAAGTTGACCATGAAAGTCGGCGCCATGTAGAATGGCAACGCTGAGCCGCCCGGCTTGCATTTTAATTCCTCTATTGTGATTTTTCTGAACAAATGTCTATTTGTTGGCTTCGTATGTATTAAAAAATTACAGCATTAATATGAAGATTGTAAATATGTTTTTATGATATCCTGTTTATGAGGGTAATGCCGGATGCTTGCCCTTGGGTAAACTTCTTATATAAAGGTAGATAAAAGTTGCGATGTATCACACAACTGCTAAAACTAGCTTCAAGATAAACTACAACGACTCGTCATCCATCACACCACCGCCAAGCAAGAATCATGAAGACCACAAGCCTTATATTCATCTTTATCATCGGAGGTAAGCTTATACATAACTATTTGTAAAATGCTTTATGTCTATAGGTCTTGTTACATATTGACTTTCAAAACATGATTCTCTTATACCTGTCTCTTATACACATCTAGATGTGTATAAGAGACAGATTTATGGGACATCTGCGAACTGAGAATGATTAGGTCAACGGTTCTAAGAATATGCACGTCAAGGAGATCATATGAAAAGAAAAAGGGACAGAAAAAGCAGACGAATACTCACTGGATTCAAAGCACAGCACACCGGCTGTTTTGAACAAGTGCAAAACAAAATAATTATAAATTATCAATCTATATTCATTTCATCATAAAACAGTAAAATAGATAACTTGAATATAAAATTAAAAACATGGAAGAACAAAAGAACAGTTTGTGATTAAAGATGTCGGGAAAAGGAGGCATAATTAATGTGATCCCATGATCACACGCCAATAGAAATCAATAAATTTTACTTAACAATTCATTTCAAAACATGCCAAATTTAGTAAAGAACACAAGTGAAATGCACAGCGAGGGGATTGAAACCCCGACCTTGAGGGTTGGGAAACCAAACCGTTCCCACTGCGCCAAATCACTTCTACCCCTAAAATACTAAAGCCTCTGCTTGAACTTGATCTGTTTTGTTGGCTGTCATATCAGATTTCAGATTTCACATTTTCCTATTTATTAGGTAGGCCTACTCGCTTTTCGAACAGTAGCACACACTAAGTAGTGGTCCGACCAGACAATACAGTAAACATTTAAAGCAATGCAAAAGTAATAGGTAAACAATGAAGATCTTAAATTCGATAAAACACAAAAATATGCAAGATTTACTATCAAAGATGAACCAAAAAACCACAACAACAAAGATGTGTATAAGAGACAGTATATATACACATTTTTCAGTAACTCTTGTCACTATGTCTGACGCCCAAAGTGCAAGCAGCGCTGAATCCGCTGAATCCGCTGCATCGGCCGGCGGTACGTCCGAGCCTATTAGTACCGACGATAGCAGACGTAGAAGAGGTAAGCCTGGATCAAAGGATCATATAACATTATCATGATTGAAAATAAACGCAATAGGCCTATATGCCTAAAAAAAAACTTAATACCAACAACCAATACACTTCTTCCTAATATTGTCAAGTTTTTATCAAAAATGTATTTTGTTTATTAATTACTATATTACTATATTGTATGCCAGTATCATATTACATGATTTTATGAAAGTTTTCAAATATTCGTATTAATTAGTAAGCCTATTTGTTTATAGCTATAGTTAATTTATATCGATATCATTAATTTTTAAAGATGCTGACGTAATGGTTGATAACAACGCTGCTGACAATCTAAGATTCAAACGTGGTAGGTAGCTGCACAAACAATTACACAAATTATTTTTGTTCTTATTTTTATATTATTATTATTATTATTATTATTATTATTATTATTATTATCATTGTTATTATTATTGCTATTATTCTGTTGTTAAATATTGCATTTCACATCAATTTCATTTTAGTATGTCCATTGTTTCTTACTCTCATTCTATTATTTGTCTTACTATTTTTTTTTGCTCCAGGGGTAACAATGCTAGAGAAGGCCCTCCGTAACATCCTGAAAAACTAGATTGACGAAACCAAAAAACAAACAAAAACTCTACAATTAAACTTCGCTACCAAGATATCAGAAGAATTATGCACAGTGTCATTGCTCGAACAACCGAATCAATTTCATTTTTTTTAGAAACGTTGGTCATCCAATCGCGCGAGAAGGAAAAATTTCTTTAAAATTATTTATATTCAATTTCATTTAATAATGTGATTAACATTTTGAGGTCATTTTCATCGTCTGTCAATGTATGATTTTTTTATTGGTTGTTTAGAATGCAATGATTAAACGCACTCAAAAATATTGCTGTATTACGGATGCTTTTTCTGCTGTCATACAAAGTCATATGTCAAATAATAAAACCAAATAATAATGACAATGATGATGATGATGATGATGATGATAATGATGATGATGATTTAAGCCTTAAAGTGCTTTGTTGTGTCGATGCGAAATGAGACATAGGCCTACTACTACTACTAATAATAATATAATAATATGTTAGATTTATATATCGCTTAACGCCAAGAAGGCCTCTAAGCACTTTACATTACTACCCCCGGTCATTGGATTAAACGCCCATGGAACACAAACTCAAGCTCCCTGGGGGAGTCTTCCATAACGTTGCAGCAGCTACATCAGCGAATTTTGGCATTTAACCCTACCAGGTACTCATTTATACTCCTGGGTGGAGAGAAGCAATGCAGATAAAGTGCCTTGCCCAAGAACACAAGTGAAATGCACAGCGAGGGGATTGAAACCCCGACCTTGAGGGTTGGGAAACCAAACCGTTCCCACTGCGCCAAATCACTTCTACCCCTAAAATACTAAAGCCTCTGCTTGAACTTGATCTGTTTTGTTGGCTGTCATATCAGATTTCAGATTTCACATTTTCCTATTTATTAGGTAGGCCTACTCGCTTTTCGAACAGTAGCACACACTAAGTAGTGGTCCGACCAGACAATACAGTAAACATTTAAAGCAATGCAAAAGTAATAGGTAAACAATGAAGATCTTAAATTCGATAAAACACAAAAATATGCAAGATTTACTATCAAAGATGAACCAAAAAACCACAACAACAACAACACAACCACTCGTGTGTATAAATATTAAAGGCACACACACATTGCACATTTGCATACTTGCGAACTCACAGAAGATGCTGTGCATTTCCACGGATAGTTTTTGTTAAACGATCTACAAACAAATTAAAAAGTACTAAATCGATTAGTAAGAAAATATGAAGGGTAAGAAAATATGAAGGGCAAAAAATAAAAACAAATAGTTACAATAGTGGGAAGTAAATGGTTACTTTATAGTACTGTAAATATTATTTATAAACATCCAAGCGTAAGTGAGATATTGTTTACAGTAGAAATTGGCCTAAATACTCGGTTTCATTCTCTAACATGCTATCTAAAAAAGGCGGTGTTTATATTCTAAACAGCCGTTGTCATCCCAAACAGATTAAAAGTCCTATAGTTAAATAGTTTATTTTTTAATTTATTAAATGTAGGCCTATCATCTCTGATTGTTTGTAGACCACGACATTCAAATAGGAAATGGTCAACTTTTTCTTTCCTATCAGATAATTACAAATTTTTCAAAAAACTGAATATTCCTGTGACCACAATCCTTCCTTCAAGTTCTAATGAGTTCGACCTTGCCTTAAATTTTAGATTGACTCCTTTAGTTTGGTCAAGAAAGTACAAATATTGCTCGGCGAATTTTGGTGTTCGCTCTTTCATACCAGTTATTATTATTATGATCTATATTATAAGCATTCAATATGTTACACTGTTGTAGTAAAGATTTGATTGCGTATGGCCATTTCTATTGTAGTATGGCCTTTATATAAACCTAGGCCATCTATAATAATTATAGGTCATGTATTTTTTTTATCTATTGAAATACGACTATCTAAAATACGATAACCATAAAACCAAATAAGTGGAGCCCGCTTGTACAGGATGCGCCCCGGCAGCAATACTGAATATTGTATCTTGGCCCTATACTACCATGACCAGACCATCAAACCTTTTGTCTCTTTTCACATGATTAAATTTTCTGGGCTCCCGGTCTATTTAGTTACGCTTATAACAATAGAGGGCGATCTTTTGGAACGTTCCAAGTTGGTTGAATTTATGCAACGTAGCCAAAACAAGTGCTTTTAACGCTATGGCGTATGTTGATAGTAGCGGTAAATATTATTAATATTATCTTTATTTAATAACAATATATAAAATCGTTTTGAAGGATGTGTTTAAGTGATATTACCTTATGATCAAACGTTAACCAAACATGTTTTAGAAACGGGAATTCATTGAAAAAATACATTATGTAGGAGCTAGGTAGGCCGCCTAACCAAGCCGAATCATCGCGAGGAAGCGAGGGCCAGGAAAGGCGTTTGTACCTACTCTAGCTAGGCCTACATACAGTAATTCAGGCCTAGGCCTATAGGGTTTCGTAATAGACGCTGTATTGCTTTTACCTATTGTGTCCGCTCTGGGCCCAACCGAACTCGGGCCGAATTTTTAAAGAAATTTTAGTCCAGTCAGGAAGTTCTAGGCTAGGCCTAGACCCCTACTAGGCCCAGGCTAGGCCTAGGCCCTAGGCCTATACCCTAGCCTCTACTAGCTATCTAGGTAGGGGGGCCCTAGCCTAGCTAGTAGAGCCTACCCTAATTTTTTTTCCAGAAAAAATTGGTTAAGGAGAGAATGAACTAGCCTAGAGTAGACAAGGAATATTATTTAATAATATAATGGTTTTTGGTACATCATGACTACAGGATAAACAATAGGTATACGTAATTATGAAGATTGGTTTCTGAATAAACTAAACTAGACTTTTACACTACAAAATTTGTTGTCACTCACCGGAGCGCTTTCGCTGAACCAACCAGCGTCTTCAATGGTAACGAAAACCACTGAAGACGCCGGTTGGTTCGGCGAAAGCGCTCTGGTAAGTGACAATAAATTTTGTAGTGTTGATGTTTTTATAATTGTGTTTGTGCTACAGTAGATTTGGGCGGAAATTTGCTAGGAAAATAGGTGCACGGAATCATAATTGCTGCATAATTGCGTTGGTTCATTAAGATTTGGTCCAAGCCTAATTTTCCACAAAATCTGCGTGGAAATTGGCCCTTATTTTCCAAAATTCGCAAACGGATTTCTAAGCGAAATTTTTGCGCGGAGGATATATTCCACATGCAGGCCTTACTATATACAGTCTGGTACATGAGTAAGTGGCTAGGAATACGGTACCGTATGATATCTAGGTAAATGGTGGGTGCGGTGCCCCAGGCCTAAATGTTGCCAACCGTAGAGTACAATTCTATATCATTCCCAAGATAGCATACAGTGTAATTTACTTCTAGACAAATCATACTTTATAAGCATAATAAATATACTTTTATTTTTGTGTTATTTAATGTCACCTTTTTTTTTTACTTTCATAAGGTAATGTCATCGACTCGAAGTCAGTATGGCGACTGTCCATCATACCTGAACTGTTTTGGGGAATCATCAACTTTATAGCATTATTGTGAGTTGAAAAGCAGTATTTCAACTTGATACTGATTTCTGTAAAGAGCGATGATTACAATGTTGATGATGATGAATATGGTGGTAGTGGGGGTACAGATGATGATGGTGAAGATGATTAGTAATAATAGACTTAAATGATAATGACGACAGGACTAAGGATGAAAATGATAATGATAGGAATAATGTTAAAGATACCGATAAGGATGATTATGATGATAGATTATGACAATGACAATGGTGGCAACAACAGCAATGGTGGCAGTGGTAAAGATAATGATGTGATGTTGACAGAGATTTCAAGTTAAGAAAATTTGTAGATGTGAGGCTATTGAAAGCCTATTAAGGTAACTGTAGATGAAGAATATTTATTAAGAGAGCTACAAAAGTGACAAAAAATATATTTTAAATATAGGAAATATATGTATGCATGAGATTTTGGTCCTTAAGCATGAAACAGACCCCGAATGCATGAGTCTCGCACCGACACAAGACTTGGTGTCTGATGTGATGATGGTAAGGCCAAAAAAAAAATTGTTTGTTTGCCCTCCTCCACCTGCCACTAACTTTAAAAAAAAATTTTTCTCTACAAATTAGAAAAAATTTGAGTGAATTTATCTTTATTTCTTGCCAGATGCCCTACAAATTAGTCTAAAGTTGTTGTCTGATGCCATTCATTATTGCCATTGTAGGTCTCTGTGGGTTATTTTTATTCCATCTGATGAGCTATATTAAAACAAAAACAAAAACTTTTTGCACCCGCCCCTTTTTATCATTTTAAAAAAAGACGGGCAAACAAACAATTCATTTTTTTTAGGCCTAATGATGAGATGTTGGTTATGACCAGTGTTTATTCTGATATATTAGTTATTTCCAATTGGATACTATTTTCATTAATAATTGTTAGTATGTTAAAAGTATTGTAGGCCTAATGAAAATATCTGAATAGCAACACCCATTTCTTTTTGTCTTTCATGGCACTGTATCCAGTTTTCAAACAATGTACTCAGTAAGTATTCTGTTCATTTATTTTTAGTAATTGAGTATAAAAGATAATTATTAAGTACTTTTTATGTATCTATTCACAACTAACTGCTATTAAATGACATTTAAACGACTAATGTAGTTTCAGTGGACAAATAAATTCAATTCCGATTCTGAATTATGTACATTATGCTAGTCTAGTTTCTTTAATGATTCTATCAAGGGTTTTTTTGTGACACAGAATTATTAACTGCGATTTCTCCACCGTACACTATATATTGCAAATCACAGAAAAATATATATTGATGCTTATTTCATTACAGCCTGGTTTAACAAGCAAAGGAACTGGCTACACGTCTGACTATAGAGTAAACAGTAATGGACAAGGGTAAGTAACCAATAGTGTTCCATTTTCCCGAATCTTGAATTTTGATGATTTTGTTTTATTATT
This sequence comes from Anneissia japonica, assembly GCF_011630105.1. Lineage (NCBI taxonomy): Eukaryota > Metazoa > Echinodermata > Crinoidea > Comatulida > Comatulidae > Anneissia > Anneissia japonica. Next base: position 479,728 of record NW_022684376.1, on the reverse strand, counting down.
TGTGCTGTATTATAAAAATACAGCATGGTTTTGAGGACGAAGTAAGGAATTCTACTTTTTAAAGTGTTAAATAATTTGGACTATCAAGCAGTGGCGTAACGCCTATGTGCTCTCATGCAACGGTCCGCAGGCCCCCCCCCCACTAGGTTCCTCGAACTAACACCCTGACCAAAAAGGACTTTGTTGATAAATAACACCATAATGTGTCTCTGAAATCGACTGTAGGGCATATATCATATTATAATTATTAAAGAGAAGGGGCACCGTCGGACCGACCAGGCCCCCTCTTGGCCCAGGATTCGACCCCACAAAATTTGTCCAAAAAAAATTGTCAAAAAAAAAAAAGAAAATTAAAAATGGAGATAAAAATAAAATTATATTCACAATTTGAAGTCTGTGAGTGCCATCTAGACATGCCATAGCAATACTGTACATCTCATCCCCACAAGGGCAACGGCATAATGTGTGTCTGAAATCGACTGTAGGACATATATTATATTCAGTGGCGGAATAATGAGTGTGGGTGGGGGGGTAGCTGCCGGTCCGGGGCCCCACTAAATTTGTCAAAATATTTTTTAACTGGAGATAAAAAGAAAATTCTATTCATAATTTTATGTGTGAAGTGCCATTTCCAGCCATCTAAAGGTGCCATATTTATAAATTTTCTTACTCAGCCCCAACCATAGTGGGTCTGAGGTGGTATAGACTCTCCAACTGTGAAAGTCCCTCCCTGGCCTCAATTTTCTGGATCCATATTATACCATTTATTCGTCGTTAAAAAAATTTAGAATAACAATGCACATCTAAAATCCCACGATGGAATTGGTGACCGGGACCCAAAAACTTCCCCCAGTTTTGGAAATATGCAAGGCCCCCGGCCCCATCGTTACACCACTGCTATCAAGGTCGCAGAAATCAAGACAACCTCACACACTTCTGCGAGCGAGCAAAAATGTTACAGAAACTAACTCATCTTCCAATTTTTGATGTTTTTAATACTAGTAGTATTAATTTTCTTCACTCACCGAGGTCAGCTTGTGTTGTTTATCATCACAGACAGAAAAATGAATTAGATATGTTGAGAAAAACCTTCAAAACTAGACCTCTAAAAAGTGGATTCTTCCAACCAGGACCCATAATAATAATGTACTGTATATAGTAGTATTAATAAAGGAGTATTAATATTTTATTCTACATATAAACTATAATTGATTTTATGTATAATGATATTGTAGCCCTCCAAGACCACCGCCTAGAGGTCCGAGGAGAAGGATGGGAGGATTTGGAGGAGCATCGGCACCTAGAGCTCCGCCTCCAGCTGGTGGTGGATGAGGAAGGTGAGAAAAATAATTCTAAAATATATATTTTTTTTTTTTTTATATTTTTCGGAATATGCCTTTCAATTCAGAGAATTGTAATATTTTGGAATATTTAATTGATGGTGTGCTATTATAGTTGATTATTATTGTTTATTGGTTAACTTTTATATTCCCTTTTTTTCTAGGTAAATGCTTACTCATTTAGAGTAAGCATCCGGTTATGTTCTTCTTTCAGTGAAGAGATTTAAAACCAAAAGGTCTGCTCATTTATAAGCACCTTTGTTTGATACATAATGCATACTTTTAGTATATTATTTATTCAATATTTTACAATTTTATTCTATTGGCCTGCCTGATAACAGTACAGTATATAAGTGACGTCCTTCTAATGAAAATGTTTTGGAACTTCTCCCATGATAAATATAAGTATTATTAAGATGTGATCATAAAAAGTACCTTTACAAAATTCAACCCATAATGATAATATTTTAGTCAAATTAAACAAAAATAATGGGAAAAGATACTATTAAACATAAAAGGGATTAAAACAAAATTTTGTCATTAGTTATATCATTTTTTATTGAAATAGATATGCATTATGTAAACACAGGTGTTTATGTTAATGAGTTGAGTAAAGAGGCTGATCTGATTGGAGTTTAACATAACCTTCGAACCTGTTGCTGCAGTGTGATGTAACCACTGTTGATGATGTTCCGACGGCAAGTCTACAACCGTAGAACCGACGGGACTGATAGTTACAGCAACAAAATAATTCCTTGACTATACACAAAGAGTCTGTCTTTAATTGTTTTTACAGAATTACTAAATTTGTTTCTCCATTTTTACAAAAATACACTCTTTGTTTATAGCCATTTATTTAAGATTCATCTTTGTATAGAAAAATTTAATATTGTAATTTTTGTAAACTGAATATTATATAACATATTTTCCAGATTTAAGAGCTATTCAAAGCAACCACGGAACTACAGGTCTCCCTCCAATTAAAGACCATAAGGGGCCAGGGTTTCTATGGTCTTTTATTAGAATAACAAAGATAATAGATTTGTTAATTTGGAACCACAGAAAAGTGGTCTTTATTTTATTGGAAGGGTATTTAATCAGAGTGACATGTGTAATTAAAAACATACGTTAATGAGAAAGTGCACTAATTAGTAATTTATTATTTTTTTAAACCAAATTTATAGGGAGTGATCCATCCAGCATATCCTAGAAGGTCGACTGATATTCAGGGGCCCTCTTTAAATAAATGAAATAATGTGATGCGAATATCAACGAAGTCTCTTAATGAGGCTTTGGGAGTGGAGTTGAGAAAATGAGAAAATGTCCTGCTGTGACAGGAATTGAATGCAGGACCCAGGGCATTAGAAGGCAAACATCTTAACCACTAAGCTATTCAAATTCAATCCAGTTTCCATAGTTTTATTTTAAATTGTTTATTTATTATACTTTTGGGTTGACCATGTTCCATACAAATAGATTACCTATGTGTTGAATTACCTGAAAAAGAAAATTAAACTAAAATGGTACATTTGTTTGTCTGTATTACTAATGATTCAATTCTATTTCTACCTTATCTATTTAATTATTTTATTGCAATACAGTCACTAGTCTTTAAGATTTGCAATACAGTACGCCATAGAGTACCACAGTCGTGTCGTCATGACGCCAGGTGGCGTTCTCTGTTGTCAACAGATGTACTGTAGGTTACCGTTCATTACGCCTGAATGACTGCATAGGCTTTCTGGAATAGGCATTTTAAAATTTAATATTTAACCATCAAAATGTACTGAAAACACAAAAGCTCGCATTATATTAGTTATCAAACACACATTTAATAATCGTTAGAAATTGGGATCGATGGTTTGTCAGTGGAGAAAATGGCGCCTGGTTGAACGTTTTTTGCAACGATAGCAACAGAGTAGTATCACATGGTATTGTGACGTAACACTGTAGTACTCTATATCCTGTCACTCTCAGGATAAAATGTAGAGTAGGTAATTGTAGAATGTTCAGTCAACACTATCAAATTTCATGTGACAAAAAAAAAGTGATATTTGGGTGTAATATAGGCACTCAAATTTAATAGTGTGGACAGAGCTTTATTTTGAGAGGACACCGAGATTTGTATATATAATATTCCGGTAATAGATTAGTAAATAAAACAAAACGTAAATAATTGTCAGTGTAGTTTTATTAATTTTCATTTTCTGTTCAAAAATTTACTCCAGAAAGACAGGCAGCACTGTGATGAGAAATCCGAAATTCCTGACTGGGGTTCCACAGAGCAAATTTAGGCTCCTCCAAATGTTCGAAAAATGGCACTTTCGGACTGTCAAAAAGTGGTGTTTCTATGACAAAGTTGTTTTAGAGCGTTTACTTACAAAGACGTAGGACCTATGATAGGCCTACTGAACTATCTAAATAGGTAACATGGGAACTGGTGAATGCTACACCAATATTTTGTTATAAGCGCCACTCTTGAATAAGCACCGCACTGAAGCTTCCGAAAACTTTATATAAGCATTCAAGCATTTACTGACACAATAAAAAAAAAGGATTGTTCCTGGGGCGAGTTTTATCCTCGTTGACTTCTATCTGTTCTACAGACTTTCTCTGTTGGTAGGTGGTCGTATGACTTCAGACCAAATTTTATAATTACTGTACAGTACTTGTATATTCTTCACCATACAAATGGGGATCGTTCCCGGAGCACCTTCAACCCCATTGCCTTCCATTCTTTTTGTTTTATCCAAAGTTCTTGAGCAGTGTCAAGGCAACTTAAGACAGCACCTCCTTTCCAAACTGTCAGTCTTGGGTCCATGTCCTAGGATTAAAGCAAAATAATAATCAACCAATCATTATCAGTAGTAATATTATGCAATTGAAATATTGACTCAATGCAGATATGGTTAAAATTCAGGATGCCATGTTTGAAAATTCAAACAGTAAAATACAGTACAATAAAAATAAAGTAATGATAACAAGATAATAGAAAAAGAATTTAAATTTCATTGAAAGAATTAACCAGACTAATAACAGAGGATACACAATACTAACAGAATATTTTTATATTGTAATTTTAAATTAGCAGTATGTTTGTATTTATTTATCTACATTTTTAAAATCAATTTATTGATGTTATTCTCTTTATAACTTTGCGGAATAATAATACGACTATAAATTAATGGTACCTTTGATTTGCATATGACTTCAACCTTGTCAACAACAGCCCTGAAGGAAGGGGGCATTTTACTTTGTATGCGATATTGAAGCATGTCTACTGCCCCCTGGAATAAACCCAAGCCACCGCCAACGACTAGAATACAACTGTACATCTTCTTCTTTGTTTCCTCGGATGCTGCATGTAAAAAGAAATTTTATTTATTTGCTAAAAATGACAACATAAAGTACAATCAAATATTGACTTATCCTGAATAAGGCAACATTTTGTCCATGCACCTTATGAAACTAAAAAAATTGAAAATAAATTTATTTATTTATTGATTTATTATTACTATTATTCATTTATTCATTTATATTCATATTTTTTCCTATACTGTATATTTATGGATATTCATAAATATTTGTGTGGATTTTGTGCATTTTTTGCATGTTTATTTTTGTCATTTTGTAACTATTTATCTAATTATTATTTAAACAATTTTTCTGATGTGTTTCATATTTTTAATAAAGGGCCCCTGAACACCAGCTGGCCTTCTGGGTCCAGTTGGAAGGGTTACCCTCTATAAATAAAGAATAAGGATAACTTTCCTATAGAACAATGTAAAAAGACGACAAGGGTCCCAAATTTTGAGAAGTCAATTTCGTGAGATCTGGTTTAATGCACATGGCAAGCACACTTCAGGGAGGAAACTAATACAGGTCTCCCTCCAAGTAAAGACCACTTTTGGGACTTGGATTTTCCTCATCTTTAGCAGCTTTGGTCTCTCATTAGAAATGTATCTTATCAAATAGTTAACTTTAGGATAAGTGTTCATTTAGATTTCCACAATGTGGTCTTTAATTGGAGGTAATCTCTATTTGGAACAGTACTGATTTGGATGGGGGTCATTAAATAGAGGTAGGCCTGTTACATGAGTACAGCAATAAAGACAAAAATATTTGTGAGAGATTGGCTAGTTTCTGGGAGATATTTACATGCTCGCAGGAGTGCGAAAGATAATCAGACTTCCGGGAGACAAATACTGTTTAAAAAAAATAATTTAGTGATGGAAAAGTCACTGGTTAAACTTTATTTTGCTGCACATATTAATACTCATCGGCACTGTTTTCTATGAAAAAAATTGATAATAAAGTAGTAAAAACATGCAGATATGAATTTGAGGAAGATTGGTTATTTCCAAAAAGGTTCTTGCTTGCTTGGTAGTTCGTTCCGATTTCCAGGGAGATGACAACGACGACGATGATGACAACAACAACTTCTTGCCGGAGAATTAGGAACCGAATACTTACAGCAACAGTCAATACTGTGTAGTATAGCCTGGTCAACTCCTAAAGCTTTGTCCAGCGACTGAGATGTTGAGATGCGCCTGGAGATGGTTGGGGGCGGGGCCTCTGCTTGAATGATGTCGTTATGGTGATTAGTTGGCGATGTACTCCTGTTTGTGTTCGCGTTTCCATCTTGATTGTTGTTCTCTGCAGCAGCCTTCTCTAAAGCTTTTGCCTTAGCAGCCTTTCAGGAAAAGTTCAAATAAGATGTCAGTTTTCAATAAATTGATTAAATTTATAGATTATTTTATTTCTATCCAACATAATCATTATTCATTATTAGTTTTAATATCATTAGTATTATTAATGACATCCATTCTGACTAAGCAATTAATTTTATTTAAAAGAGAACTAGCAAAATAATTTTTTGTTCTAGAGATGATTTTTGATATGCCATTAATAATAGTATCAACCCTAAAATCGTTTTTTGGCTTTTTTTTATGAAGTTATAGGCGATTATATACGATTTTACCATGACGTCACTGGCGAAAAAGTAACAAAAGATCGTGTAAATAGCGCCGCGTAGGGTATCTGCTGCGTATGATCTTTGCGTGTATGCTGTAACCATGGCTGTAAATTGTGATTGTTACAGCATGTATGCAAAGATCGTACGCGGCGGATACCCTACCCATATTTATATTTGGCCAATTAGCATACTCACCGCCACGAAAAATGAAATTTCACAAGAAAAAATGTTGCTTTATTTTTATTTTATTTTATTTTTGGGCCTACCATGTTGTTTAATACGACAAATAATAAATTTAAGTGTTAAAAATGTTGTAATAATAATAAAGATTTGTAAAGAGCAAACATCTCCACCTAAATAGGTGCTGGGCAGTGTCAAACAAGCAGTAGAGAAAAAAACAAGATACATATCACAAGAAGAAAATGTAACAAGACTCATCATTTTGACTTTTATATTGGTGCTATGCTGACCGCCCACTGCACGTAGAGGCTGCATTTTTTTTTTTTTTTTTTTTTAGGCAGTTTAGTTGATGGTGGATAATGAATAGCAAACATGGAGGTTTTCTTTTCGATTCCCACACGAACCAATTTTTTTTCCTTTAAGGCAGTTGATTTGATGATATATAATGAATGTATTGTACTCGTTGATGACGTCGCGAAATAACAAACAACAACGTGTCATGTCCAAGCCTAGGCTGTCATGGCTCACTGGCTCCTGTGTAATTCATGTTGAGCCAACTGCAGACGAAAAGGTTACAATCTTTTTAGAGATAAGCTGGAAGAAAGTTTTAGACAGTGCCTATCAATAGAAGGATTTTAATAGTGACGAATGGAAGTTAGCATGGCTGTAAATTGTGATTGTTACAGCATGCACGCAAAGATCGTACGCGGCGGATACCCTACGCGGTGGATACCCTACGGGCCGCTATTTACACGATCTTTTGTTAATTTTCGCCAGTGACGTCATGGTAAAATCGTATATAATCGCCTATAACTTCATAAAAAATAGCCAAAAAACGATTTTAAGGTTGATTCTATTATTAACGGCATATCAAAAATTAACTCTAGAACAAAAAATCATTTAGCTAGTTCACTTTTAAACTCAAATTCTATAATTATAATTCACTCATGACATCATTTTTATCTTCAATGAATTTTTCCTATCCCCGAGCATATGCTAATTTTTCTTTTGTGGATCCAACCAATTATACATGACTGCAAGGATTAGTCAATTTTTAGCCTGTAATTCTTACCTACATTTAAGAAAACTGCTTGCTCATAATAAATTCTAGAGATCCCAATCTAGGTTGGGCTTAGCTGAATGCATCAAGCAATAAGGTCACAAGATGTAGACTACACCCAAGCTTATCAAATGCTTGAAAAGCCTGGGCTAGATGAGCTTGTTTCAAAAACTGCATTCAAGCTATATGCACCATTACTTCAGGCAACTTTCTTTCAGGAAATATAGCACGCTAATGGTTGTACTTTTCTAACAGCACCCTAAAAACTGTTATTGTTGTTTTTGATACTGGTGTTGTATGTTGTTGTTTCTATAAATATTACTCAGTATTATAATGATAATATGATTATCTGTAATATTACCTGTTGCTGCGTTTGCAACAAATAGTTCTCATCATGGGCATCTTCCGCATCTCCTTGGTTTCTCTGCTGAGTTTTCACCATCTTCTCTCCAACGATCCCAAACAGCTGGGGGTAAAACAAACCCATTGGTGCCTGCAGTGTCTCATCACCCAGCTTCAGCTGGTACATTATCGTGGGGCTATTGGGATATCGCACATGAAAGTCCAGTAACTGGGTTCCATCCAGGTCCTAGAAGTGTTAACAAATTTGTTATTCATATTAGTTCTACTTTCATCAGAAACAAAATCGTTTAGATCTGAGTATCACTAATTAGAAGTTGTTAAATTATTTGGTCTTTCTTCTACTTGGTTTTACAAAAAAAAATTACATCAGATATATTTAAATGAACTGTATATTGAGTGCAAGAAAGTGATTTTGTACTCAACTCCCAGGTAAACTATATTATTAACTGACCTGATCTAAATGACAAAATGTTTCTTTAAGTTCTATTAATAGGAGGGCATCCATTGTTTTCTCCATCTGACATTCTCGATAAGGCATGTGCGCCCTCTGCAGTAGCGAGGTGAAGCAACGTGTGACATCACTTCCACCATATCCCATGCATAACCTGAAAATTATAATATTTTTTTTTAGTTTAATGCAATTCATCATTGACATTGTTTAAGGTTAATGGATGGAAATTAAACTTCAATATGATTGGAAGGACTAAAACATGCAACAAGCCAAACCAGTCACTCCTCGCAAAAATTGATTTTTAGTTATTAATACAGGGGTAAAAAGTAAAACGAAAGCTATAAAATGGTAAAAGAATCATTTAAATCAAACATTTTATTATGAAGGTACAGGAGTTTAACTCCTTAAGGAACAATATTTTTTGAGAAATCTGTCTTCAAAGTTTATGATTTTGGGCATTTCTAAGGTAAAAACCATTACCAAATCATTAAAAATTGTTTTAACATTGAAAATGGGGAAGATGACAACATAGCATGATGTATAGATATATAAAGGTTTAGTTTAATGCGCAATAAAATAGATTTAAAAAATGTTGACATTCTAGCATGTTTTGGCCATTATCTCTGAAACACGATTTGCGACGAGTGACTGGTTTGGCTTGTCTTGGCCAAAAATATGATCATGATGACATCACATCATGACCATATATGGGCATACAACAGTTTTTTTGTCAAAGAAAATTTGATAGCTTGGACAGGGCTTAAGAGAGAGATTAAGATGCAGAGATTAGTCCATTTAAAAAAAATGTGGTTTCAAATGTTTTATTGTGATTTTATTGTGATCTATATCATAGATGAATAAAGCTCAGTAAAAAAAAATACTGAGATGACATTGATTTAGAGTTTTTTTTTCTATGCAAAACACAAAGCTAACCCACGAAAGTCTGAAGACTTATTTCTAATGGGCATTTCGGGCTGTGATGGGTAGCACACCAAGAGACAATCCCCTACTCTTTTCCGAAGAGTGTACTGCTTTCGTTATACTCACACAGGGATAATGGCCAGCACCTCACTCCGATATAGAGAATGCGCTATAATATACTTGTATTTCAGCCCTCTAGCTTGGAACACAACAAGAGCAAAATAGGATTAGACCAGTGACCAAAGGTCGGAAAGGATCTCAATGGTTCAGCACACACACACACATTAGCTACCACATTTAGGAAACCAAGCTAAGCAAACTCACATTTTGAATATATTGAAAAATATTATACACTCCTAATTTAGAAAATATTTACATAATGAAAAGTAAAACATTCCCAGTTACAATCTTGAAAACTACAAAACAAAAATATTTTTACCTTGAATTGCGATTGGAGAGACCATCTTCAACGCACGATATACTTGTTTTCTGATCACCAACGTCTACAACACAAGCACTTGATATCCCACTACCATACAATGCACAGACTGATTCCTGATAAAGCGTCAGAATAAAAACAAAAAAAAAATTTAATTATTCTCAATTTATAAACATGCGAAAAGCTTCCAGCGTGGAAGCAAAAGTCACTAACAAAGTAAATTTTAAAAAGAATTAGGATTTTAATAAATAAAGAATTAACAATTATGAATAATATATATATAGTTACGAAGGACTTTTTAACCTAGGAATAAAATGTGAAGTAAATAAATGACTAAATGAACGGATGGATGGACATTGCAACAAGTTAGATAGGCCTCCCTCGAACTGCAGTGGAGCCTCCAAATTTGTTATAAGCGCTGTGACGCTTTTAATGTCATTTACGATACTACAAACCTGGTGAATTATGGCCGCCCCAAATCCGAGTCGTGTTAGCACCAAATTCATTAGCTCTTTTACGTGAGGGCGACAGTAAATATCTGGTACAAGTAAAACAACTTTATAGTTCTGTGTATGAAAAGAAAGAAACAACAAATATTAAATATTAATAATGTACAGCCCTTTAATTTCGCGGCCCTATATTTTCACGGTTTTAGAATTTGAAACATTTCGCGTACTTTTTATTTTCACGATTTTATGATTTTCAGTCGTTCTTAACTTGATGCAGAAACCTACCATTATGTTTGTTTTAGCCTATATATAGCTAGAGCTACTGATTTGGTGGGTTTTCCTGATAGCAAAGGGCATACAAAAATAAAGGGCTAAAATACAATAGCACTTTCAGGAATACAGACTGTAACTAGAGCAGTCACTCAATACCTCTGCCTGCATGCCGAACAATACACAGACTATGTATGGGTGATTCCATTTTTTTTTCTTTTATGTTTGAGGGTACGTTCAAGAGAAAAAAATTGAATTTCTATGACCTTGACCTTTAACCATTTCTTCCCAAAATTTAATCATCTCTTTCTTAGATTTCCGGTATTTTGCACCATTCTCCATTTTTTTTTAAGTTTTGAAAAATGTAGGGTTGCCCAGACCTGCTGGATCCCCCCTGAACCCACCACTGCATATCGTCACTTATGATTAGGCCTAGTACTATGATACAGTATATCAAGTAGAGTAAATGTAACACATCTCCTTACACAATACTTGGTTACCTTGGATTACAGAAAATAGTAATGGGGTCCAACCATTGTTTTCAATATCTTTAGTATCTAAACTTACTTTAAAGTCTTTGCTTGGAATGTCCAACTTGGTTTCTATTATGGCACTCCATATTGTTTCCATATCTTGAAGGACAGCTGTTATACTGCCACCCACGCCAGCATGGAGATTAAATCTACCTTGTCTGATTGGCCAATGTATATGGTAACTTTCATTTGGATCTAAATACAGAGCCTGAATTAAAAAGGTGCAAAACGTTTTACTGGAATTTTATTTAATTGTATATATAGCTTGCCCTCAAATTTAAGACCCCTCTAATTCAAGATCACTTTTTCCAAGTACTACAGTATAACATTCTTCATCCTGTCAACAAAAATGTAACCCTCTAATTGAACCCTGAGACCACCTTAAATGTTTAGGTTCCAACGGTGGTCTGGACTTGAGGGCAAACTGTCATATTTTTTTTAATCATTTAAGCTCTGTTAGATTATCAAATTTTCTTTGACATAAAAACTGTTGTATGCCCATATATAGTCATGATGTGCCTATATATGGTCATGATGTGATGTCATCATGACCATATTTAGGCATGTCACATGTTTTTGTCAAATAAAACTGTATAGTCTGGAGATGTGGACCAATGAAGAATGTTGACTGGTAATTTATTTTCAAAAATAGATAAATTATAAGCTAACAAAAATAACCAAATTTTGATTGGTGAATTGCTGAATGAATTATAAACTAACAAACCTCTTCTCCAATGAAGAACTCTGACTGTTCACTGTTCGGTGTCCAAGTCAAACCAGAGTTATCATCCAGAGTCTGTGGCTGGACCTCATCATTGTAATTAGTAACCTAGTAAATAATACATTGTTTAGCCTACTTATTACCATTATATGTCATTCATAAAATTGTTTGTATGGTATGTTTTTCTTTGGTGTGCAACACACCAAAGCAGGAGTCTCCAGCTGGAAGAAGCCAATTCTGGCAGATCTGGTTTGAAATTTTCCTAATTTTATTTTGCCGCGTGTGGTGATATCGACTGTATCGGCATTCACTTCTGAATGACAGTTGATAATCAGTGTATTAAAAACATGCAAACATCATGAATTTGAGGGAGATGGGTTATTTTCAGCGAAATACATGCTTGCTCGCGTGAGTGCAGGAAGCCTCCCAATTTCTGAGACTCTCATGACTTGCCGTAAACTTAGGACCCGGGCTGCCAATGTTTGCCCATGAGAGGCTGTAGAATTATATATGGTGTGGTCATTCTGGAAGAATTAAGCCGCAATCGCACTGGATTTAAAATAGGGAAATTTTTACCGAGACTGTGGGTAACATTCGAATGGGTAAACTTCCTGCCGTTCGCACTGGGATTTATCGACGTGGTTAGTTTTACCAAAGGCCATGGTGAAACTAACCATTCATACAGATTCAACTATTGGGGGCGCTAAATCGTGACGTTCACTTCCGGTATGTGTGGCAAAACAATTAACGAAAGCGCGCGCGCGCGGCATTTCGAGAGGCTAGGCTCGCTTTTGGGTATCAACAATGGATGCGGTAGCAAAAGCAACAAAAAGAAAATCTACAGCAGAAAACAACGCAGCAAAAAGGAAGCGAAATTGGACGCATGCACGAAATTAATCAAGATGTTTGTGTGTGACGTTTTATTCCAGGTCACAGCTCATGCGTAATTGCCTGACAGCCTGAGGAAGGTCATCATTGTGATGACTTGGGAAGTTTACCCGACTCGCGCTGTTCGCATTGGACTTTCCTGCTAGGTAAAACTAACCTGGTCAGTTTTCCTGGGCAAGCGGGACTCGGTTAAATTAACCGCGCGGCTTGGGTAAGTTTCCTGTCAGGTAAACTTCCTGTGCTGTTCGCACTGGACTAACTATGGTAAAACTAGCCAACGTGTTGGTTAGTTTTACCAAAAAAAGTCCAGTGCGATTGTGGCTTTAGACAGTAGTCCTCTGCTCTTTTCCAAAGAGTGTATGATATTCTTTAACATGCCAATATAAATATTGACCAAAAAAAAATTTAAATTGATAATTAATAGACATTGATTATTAACTAACCTCTGACAAAGCAACGTTTTGTCGTCGTTGACCTGATGATGTCTTTTTAGCCCATATTGCTTGCTGCACCATCTTTAAGGCATGCTGTTTTTGGCTGTTGCTGTTAGGGTGCTACGGAAGTCAACAACAAACATGAGGTGAGCCACCACCAGTAATTCCTTAAAAGTCTTATCAACTCTATTTTACATTACATTCATTTACTAAATTACAACAAAACAGGCCCTCTATGTACAGTACAACAGCAGCAGCATCATCAACAACAAAAACAGGAATAATAGCAATATCGATACTAATTGCAACAACAATACAAACAGCAGCAGCAACAACAACAGCAATCAACAATAAAAATAATATAAATACTGTATATTCAGGCATATAAGGCGATCTGCATAATATCGACGACCCCCAAATTCGAGAAGATTTTTCGACGATTTTTGTATGTCAACCCATAAGACGACCCCTCCCCCACCACCCCGCTATTTCAGCATCAGAGTTCCAACTTTTTGCTGCTCTTTATGATCTTGATAATGCATCTAGCTGGTTAGAAACGGAGCCAAATTTAGGGCTAATCTTCCAAATAATACTATTTTATAGGCTTTTAAATGTTTATTAAAATCATATTTCCCCGCATTTACAATTTCGTTCATTTATACTAACAGTAGTAGTTTCATTTCAGTAATAAAGTTGCGTGTTATGGATGATCCCCACATAAGACAAACATGATTTAAAAATCAAAAGTTTGATGCCTCAACCCCCTGTTTTTTCATAGTAATTTTTCTATTCTAAGAAATAATTAACACGCAATAATATATGGTAGCTACATGCTGTGAAATGTGAGGAATAAAATGATACAATGAAGACAACAACCTACGTTTATTCCATGTCTTATTATCAATTTGTCCTCAAAATTCTGACTACTCTCTCTCTGCTTTGGTTTCCTGGCAATCACATGAGGTACTGACACAGGGTAGGCATCAGTGGCTCGGCCAATTCTTATCCAGTAAGATCCAGGGTGTATGATGAGAATGTTGTTTCCAAAAACTGGTTCCGAAGCCTTAAAAATCAAGAATATGGTATAATAAAAAAAGTCTTTTTTATTTGATTTAAAGAATTTCTAATGCAGTTGGCCTGATGTCACTTTTATGAGAAGCCGCTTCCATCTAGGGCTTGAACATAGCATAGACCAGTTTACAACCTGTCAAGCGCAAGCAGCGGTATTTATGCATGGCTGGCCGAGAATGGTCAAACATTCAACCACACGGTTCAAAGGCTGAACCAAACTGCCGTCTCCCACTTAGTTACGAATCTGTGGACCTCATTACAAATAAAACAAAAATTGCTACAAAATATTAGTAAATTATTGGTTTTTTTTTATGTAAGCATAAAGTGTTCTGGGACATAGTTGTGTAGTGTGCTATAAATACAGACATATTATTTTATTATTATTCTACATTAAATAAACAAAATTATATGAACCATTTGGTAGGTAACGTCCAAAGTGGAAGAGTTATAACATGGACCTATTAATATTAATAGGTCCATGGTTATAATATATTATTTTAAAAGTTATCCAAAACACAACTGGAATTCCTAGCTGATAAATTTATAGGAGTTATGGTAAAATATGATTAAAGAATGAATAAAATGTTTTTAGTTCTTTAGTTGCATTTTACAGTAAAATAATTGTAAAAATAGGCAAATTCAAATATTTGCAGATCTTATGTGAGTCACACTAATATGCAATTCTTCACTCTTGAACACTTCTTAATAAATGCTTGCAGATTTGCTGTACTGAGCATATTTATGAATACAATCATTGGATTAAGTCAGAGTTCTTAAGTTCTACATAGTTGCTACGGAAATTTTGCCTGTTTACAAACGTACGGAAATAGACAAAAATACTACTGAAATTTATCATAGCCTAGATACATAAATAAATAAGTCTAATGTCCAGAGTAAATGACTTTTCCATCAGGATCTGTGGTTACATTGTCCCTTAACAACTTAATACTTTGCCAGATTACTGAAAGATTATTGTAAAAACTAAATGGCCCATCTTGTTTGTTTGAAATTCCATGGCTATTATTATGTTTTACCTGTAATTTAAGGAACCCATATTTTACACTCAAGACAAATAATTGTTTAAGGTGCTACAGAAATTTTGTATATACAATGGATATTCGAAGACATGGTTAGTGAAATGCATATTACTAATTTGTGAAGTCATTTAAGTGTTATACTTACCTCAGGCGCCTGTTCATTGCTACTTTCTTCCTGTTCCATTACGTATTAACTTTAACAATTATGTCCTACATCCAGAGATCTTTAAAAAAAAAAACCAAACAAGTGCAGTGGTTTTGTGAATCATACTAATTTCCAAGCCACATTTCCAAGAGACATTTAGTGGAAAATTTGTAGATCGTGTGGAAAAAATTTAATAGCATGTTAGGCAAGACTTTTTTATACTTTTCATGAACTTGGTTGTTGAAAGATTGTAGGAGGGTGGAAGAAAAATAAAAATAAAATTTAGTTTTCTTATCTAGCAGATGGTTTTGCCAATAACATTCAGACAGAAGTCTCAGAAGAAAATAAAAATAAAATGTTATTGTTGAATGTAAACAGTCTAGTAATGGGATGGTTAAATGCTTTAAATTTATATAATTAGGAAGATATATCTTGTTTTTGGAGATATTAAGGCAGCGGTGGGTGTAATAAAAGTAAAGAAAAACTTTAATTTTTTTTTCGGAAATTTCCATTTTTTCATTGTGTCAGTTGTGCTTATTAAAAAATAAAACTTCATTCTAGGTATTTTTATTTGATGTAACATCTGCACGGTTAAAATACTGTATTTTACTGTATGATAAGGTATCTAAGTGGTGTAGGCCTACCGTAAGCATTCAAATTAATAGTTAATAATAATTTTATAATAATTATTATACTAGTAACAACAGTAATAACAAAAATATCTACAAAAAACTATAGAATAATAATTAACAAGATATTAAAATAAATAAAATAAGGAAATGAAATTAAATAAAAATAGTATTGCTGCCATGATCAGAATTGAACCTAATTCGGACAGAACGAATCATACCTACTTGTATCGAATGAAGGAAACAACAAGGCTTATCAGCACTTTTTTTTTCAACAGGTTTCTGATTGGCTAGGGCTACTGTGCGTTCGTTTTTCTGAAATCACCATGAAAAATTCAAGGAAATCTGCAACAAAACTAAAAATATACAATTGGCAGGCTGATTTTTTTACTTTAATCATCGGAATAATTAGTTAAAAACCTAAACACTATAGCTTGCATAGCATAGGCCTAGATCTAACTAAATAGTAATACTGTACAATATAAGCTGGCATCTCGGTCGGTCCCAATTGGCCAAAAACTGGGACCAACCCTGTGGCTCCCTTATCCATCACCGCGAGTGTAGAAATTCGATCAACAAAAAATAAAAATGTGATGGGCCTAGCCTAGCCAACGTTTATATATATGTGCGACAAGGGCAACAACTCATCCATGGCCTATGCCTAAATTTCACCACATCACTAGAGATGTGGCATGTTACAAATAATGCGTGTAAATAGTGGTTGTTTGGCCTAAGCCTACCTTTTAATCATCAAATGTACAAAACAATCTCTTCGCTTCACGCAACCACTCCACAAAAACAAACAAAACAAAAACACATGTGTTACAGCGCCCTCAAACAAACACCAACCACAGTTACACCATTTCTCAATGGTTACAAGTGACCACTACTTGGGTTTACCCAAGATCTTGGGTATTTTGACATTGTCTTGGTTCTTGGGTATTCCGTTCAAATCCTTGGGTATTTTATTTTTACTAAGAAAATTAAATATTTTGTCATAGAGGAAGAATTAAGAAGTAACAAAGTATATTTCAGTCCATTCAAGTAAGCAAAACTCAACGAAGTGCACATAACATATTGTTAATTGACTGTTAATTGCGTATAAACATGGGTTGATTCAGAATTGTTTATTTGTGATTTGCGTTGCCATTGATCTTACCTAATTAATGCATTACATAATAAAACTTGATCAATGATCTACACTGATAACACTGGCCGACTGATGGCGTATTTTTCTATCCGTATTATTACGGATGAATATTCATCTTAATAATTAACACAAACAATTACAATAAAAAATGGTTTATAAATTGAACTAAAAGGGAAACTATACATGCGAAAAACACGTATTTTTCAAATTTTAATGCATTTTCAGGAAGCTTTGGTAATTTTGGGCAATTTTTGCTGAATCTTGTGTAATTTCGACCCAGTCATTGTGTATCAAAAATTGTGAGTGGTCACGCTGATGGTTACACACTAACGGCGGTCGTAAATGTTTCAATTTTGTAAGTTAAAAAACCTCCTGAAAAAATCCTGGGAAAGAAAACACTCATTTGTAGTGTATGAGAGTACATTATGATTGTTTGGAGAATAAAATTAAAGAATCATCCATATTTTCTTTCCACAGTAGAAAAGTATTGGAAACAACTTCAATAAGAATTTAAGGTATTACATAGCAGAAGTTCGTTTATAAGGTGAGCACGCACAATGTTCAACTTGTGATTTGCGTGCAGATGTAGGGCACTACGCTACCTGCCCGTTCGATTAAAAAATAAACGTAACTTTAATTGAAAGTCATATACTGCAAATTATTTTGTTTGTTTTATTATTTTCTGTACCATACAAAGGAATTTATTTGTTTTTGATTGGTCTAAACACTCTCTAAAAGCCATTTATTTTAAAGGTCTAAAAGGTAATCAACATACCAAATCCAACCAGGCAGAACACGAAGCCAATTACCAGTCGAAACTAAATTCCAACTGGGATGATAATACACAAGAAAAGTAATACATTCTTATGTAAAAACAAACTATGTGACGACCTACGTAAATACTATTTGCTTCAATAACACAAATATTGTCATTATAATCCTGTTTTTATTATTATTATTATTGTTATTATTATTATTAGTATTATTATTATTTCACATATAACAACAGAGAGGACACTCACAAAATACATGATGGGATGATGTTATATGAAGCCTCATTAAATATGAGGCTTATTATTATTATTATTATTATTATTATTATTTCACATATAACAACAGAGAGGACACTCACAAAATACATGATGGGATGATGTTATATGAAGCCTCATTAAATATGAAGCCTACTGGAATGGAGTTGTTTTTAATTATGCGAAAATACCCTGGTGTAACAGGCATGATTTAAACCCAACCCTGGGATTAGAAGAAGGCAGCTTAACCACCAAGCTACAGTTCCTCTCTAGATAGGATGCAAACTAGATGTTTTTTTTTTGTTTTTTTTTGTTAACATTTTATACATTAAGCCTTCGTATATTACCTACATAATTAGATGTTTGTATACTGAAAAAGCTTGTGGGCCTAATTTATGGTAGGCCTTCTAATTGCCTTAGTAAAACTTATGAAATTTAAATGAATACATTATAAATATCATATTAAAAACCCATTTATACAAAGCAGGGGCGGATCCAGGGATGTCGAAAAAGCGGGGGCGAAAGGGGGCCGAAAGTTGGACCGATGGAGATAACACCACTATAGGGGGTCCGGGGGTATGCCCCCACAAAATTTTTGTTTTCTAAACACCCGAAAATAACCTCTGAGGCGTTTTAGGCAATCATTTTTTTCTTTTTCTTTCTTTCTTTTTTTTTTCTCCCCCTTTTTTTTTTTTTACTTTTCCAAGCTCGCTCCCACCTAAATCCGCCCCTGCAAAGCGACTATAAGCACCTACAAATTAAAGTTATACTAAAAAATGTACCCTTTTCAAGTAAGTATAAAAATATATTTTAAAATAGAATCTTGACCAGTTTGGAAATGTCCAATACGGTTTTAAACCAGAAATTATACAAGTGTACAAGAATCTTCTTTTTTACAGTTTTCAGATCCACATTAAAATCAGTTGCTTGTAAAATATTACTGAACCAGTGCAGCAACTGATTGCGATGATGTTGATTGGTTGAAAGTTTCATTAGACTCTCTAGTACAGGTATTTTCATGAAAATGTGTACTTTTCGTCGACGAAGGTTTCACGTCTGGCTCATTACCAATTGTTTTTAAAGCACGCATTGGTAAGTTTAAAGTAGTAGAGATATTATTTCCATTGAATTCTGACGCGGTTACTGGGGCAGTTGCTACAGTTTGTACAGGTCTCTGGTGTCTATCTCCACCTGCAGACAGAGTACTGTTCATAGGAACTTGCTCAGTGTTGCAAGAATCAAACGCAGTTTTAGCACGTTTGCTGTAATCCAGCGATTCAATAGTTTCTTTTTCTGGTCCACGGTACCAATTAAGACAATCAGCAACCGTAGTTCTCATAAATGGTGCTGACTTTACGCGCGACCGTCGGAGATTTGTCAAACCTTCTCTTGGTCGATCATAAATCGATTTATGCCGGGGGTTGATGAATTCGAATGATTTTTCCAATGGGGGAGGTTCGTCGTTTACCTTTCCCGTATACATATTTGTGTTCACGCTTGGATTTGGTTGCAGATGTTGGTGGACAAAATTGTATGTTGTTAGTGGTTTACTTTCGACGTCTAATTCTGGGTATAATGCAGGTGCACTGCGCACTGTATTCAGGTTGGAAGACTTGGGAATATTTACGGAATGGAGGAGGTTTTGTGAAATTACTTCTCCTTGCGATCGCCGGAACGCATCGCGATATGAAGAGTATGCAGGACCGGCCTCTATGATTTCCTTTTTATGCGGTACCCATGAAATGAAGTCTGGTGAAAATCTGCTTTTGTAATTGCTTTGTACTTTCTTCTTGCCCAGACCCTAAACAAGTATAAAAAACGAATTTTTAAAAGTAACCTCTATAGGCTTTTGCTAAAACAGTAATGTTAATAAAGAACATATAAGAATAACATAAAGAACTAAAATTACTAAACTCGACATGAAAACGATCACATGCTATATTTTTAAAGTTATAGTGTTATACTTTTAAAACTTACTGTATAATTTTAAGACAATGCACATTGAGTACCCACATGTTGGGAGGAGATGTGCGCCTTAAAAATCCTTATTATTATTAATATTTATTTATTTATTTTAAAAAACAGCTTGTAGGCCTAATAGATTACTTGTAGTCTGCTGGTAGAATGTGAATTGTTTTATGTTGTTAAGGGTGGTTACGCCACTTTTCCTCAGTTAGCCTATTAAATATTTTGACATTTGTTTCTCATTAAACGTTCCCCGAGATTTTCGTCAAACACCCTTCTTAAATCAGTTGTACAACATATCAATTTTTTTCATCAGGAGCCTGGCTTTAAATACGTCATTGCAGACATTAATAGAATTTTAAAATCTAAATCTCTTTGCTTCAGAGAGCACAGTAATGTTATTTAAAAAAAACATCTTGTAGGCCTAATAGATTACTTGTAGTCTGCTGGTAGAATGTGAATTATTTTACGTTGTTAAGGGTGGTTACGCCACTTTTCCTCAGTTAGCCTATTAAATATTTTGACATTTGTTTCTCATTAAACGTTCCCCGAGATTTTCGTCAGACACCCTTCTTAAATCAGTTGTACAACATACCATTTTTTTTCATCAGGAGCCTGGCTTTAAATACGTCATTGCAGACATTAATAGAATTTTAAAATCTAAATCTCTTTGCTTCAGAGAGCACAGTAATGAACTTACGAAAATTCAAGTACTGTACAGCAGGTGATTCCATGATTGCAGGCTTTGATCCTCTCTGTCAGTACACCTCTTTTTCTGGTCCACGGTACCAATTAAGACAATCAGCAACCGTAGTTCTCATAAATGGTGCTGACTTTACGCGCGACCGTCGGAGATTTGTCAAACCTTCTCTTGGTCGATCATAAATCGATTTATGCCGGGGGTTGATGAATTCGAATGATTTTTCCAATGGGGGAGGTTCGTCGTTTACCTTTCCCGTATACATATTTGTGTTCACGCTTGGATTTGGTTGCAGATGTTGGTGGACAAAATTGTATGTTGTTAGTGGTTTACTTTCGACGTCTAATTCTGGGTATAATGCAGGTGCACTGCGCACTGTATTCAGGTTGGAAGACTTGGGAATATTTACGGAATGGAGGAGGTTTTGTGAAATTACTTCTCCTTGCGATCGCCGGAACGCATCGCGATATGAAGAGTATGCAGGACCGGCCTCTATGATTTCCTTTTTATGCGGTACCCATGAAATGAAGTCTGGTGAAAAACTGCTTTTGTAATTGCTTTGTACTTTCTTCTTGCCCAGACCCTAAACAAGTATAAAAAACGAATTGTTAAAAGTAACCTCTATAGGCTTTTGCTAAAACAGTAATGTTATTAAAGAACATATAAGAACTAAAATAAAGAACTAAATAAACTAAACTCGACATGAAAACGATCACATGCTATTTTTTTAAACTTACAGTATTATACTTTTAAAACTTACTGTATAATTTTAAGACACTGCACATTGAGTACCCACATGTTGGGAGGAGATGTGCGCCTTAAAAATCCTTATTATTATTAATATTTATATATTTATTTTTAAAAAAACATCTTGTAGGCCTAATAGATTACTTGTAGTCTGCTGGTAGAATGTGAATTGTTTTACGTTGTTAAGGGTGGTTACGCCACCTTTCCTCAGTTAGCCTATTAAATATTTTGACATTTGTTTCTCATTAAACGTTCCCCGAGATTTTCGTCAAACACCCTTCTTAAATCAGTTGTACAACATATCATTTTTTTTCATCAGGAGCCTGGCTTTAAATACGTCATTGCAGACATTAATAGAATTTTAAAATCTAAATCTCTTTGCTTCAGAGAGCACAGTACTGAACTTACGAAAATTCAAGTACTGTACAGCAGGTGATTCCATGATTGCAGGCTTTGATCCTCTCTGTCAGTACACCTGAGTTAACCCAGTTAGATCAATATTGACAAATTTCAATCATTTATTTGTTGCATAACAGGAACACCAGCTTAATGTTTCTTTAATTATCTCTAGTCGTTGGAAAATAAAGTCACACCACCAACACTACGATCGGTTAAGAATTTTTATTGTGAAATTGCAAATATATTAACCTACATTGTGCATTGTTTTCATTTACATTGAAAGTAAAACTATATTGAAATACCTACATCTTGGAATGAGTCTACAGTGTTGAGAAAGGAAAACCTGTTGTCATGCTTGGAAAAATGATGGATGGTTGGTCTTTCCTATTAAAAAAAAAATCGATTTAAATTTTTAAAACCTACAACAATTAAAATGTAAAATATTTAGTACCATTTAAAAAGAGGTGAACTACAAACCCCACCAGAAAAAAAAAACAAAAAACAAAAAACGAGAGGTAGGAATTTAAAGATTAAAAACTTTTCTTTTATTTGCTCAAATCAACACCACCCCCCCCCCCCCACACACACCCTCCAACACAAAAAAAGACAGAGAGAAGAAAAGAAAATGAGGAGGAAGAATGAAAAAGAAAATGCTATTGATATCTTTATAAAACTAAAGTTGTGTATTTATATTGATTTTATTGTAACAATCGACTTTTGGAGGTGTTGTTTTTGTTTCTCTTTAACCAAATCTAAATTAAAAATGAATGAAAATCCAACAAACCTTTAATAACTTTGAAAATTTCTGTGGAGGGCTAGGTTTTGATTGGTTCCTGTATTCATTTACAAAATCATTCCTACTACGACTTCTGAAGTGTCCATGGTAACCAGACGCAAACTGCAAGAACGTGATGTCAAATTAGACAATTTTTTTGCAGCATGATATATGAGATACGAAATAAATACTAATTTTTGAACCCTTCTATTTATATTATATAGGCCTACATATAATAGGCCTATTTATAGGACCTACATGTATATTAATACGTACACGCATATGAAT
>NW_022684376.1:428057-456701 GCF_011630105.1 Anneissia japonica | reverse complement strand
ATTAGAAGACTGTGCTAAATAGTCAAAGATGTATTAAACGACCTGTCTTTATCTCGATAATAGTCATTAGTATAATAATAGTAGGCCTAATGCTATATTAGAATACATAGTTACACATTGACATGTCCTTACCCAGTTTCCTTGTGTATTCACCGCCATGAAAAAAATTAGCACCCGTGTTAAAATTCTGTTTTCATGTAGTACCTAAGTCATAAAATGATTTACCGGCCTAGGACCTTAGATATTTACTGTACTTTCACGATTCCTGTTGCTTCGGAGGTAGGCCTACAATGAAAATGTGGATGATTGATTAATGGTTGGTACAATGGTAGCCCATGTTGTTTCTACGTTTACTTCCGTAAACATCGTGTATCTAGGGTGCTTATAAATATTTATGAACCCTTCTCATGCAGCCAATCAAATATCAGAACAAGTCAAGTTACATCCTTACGCGTTCGATGGTGGCGGGCTCTTTGAAAAAAGAACACCGCCACTCTATCCGAAAAAGTAGAGCAGACGATTAAGAAGCTAGGCCTTGCCTACGACGTGCTCGTAGAATTTCTTCAGCTTCCCCGATTATGTTACTGTAAAATTTATTGGTAAGATTAAGTAAACGATTACCAGGTCATTTTTTAAAAATTAAAGTTATAACTGCTAGCCTAGACGAACGTGTTTTAGGTAGCTAGGCCTAGGTCTAGCGTAGGCCCAGACAGAGAGAGTGCAGCATAAGCCTAGGCTAACCTAATTCGTAGTATGAGTCAAGGCCTACCTAGGCCTAGTATGAGCCTTTCCTAGGCCTAACCAGGCTACAACAGCAGGCCTCTCTCTCGAATACCCTCTCTCTCTAGCTAGGTCTAGGCTAGAGTAGGTATTGGTAGGCCTAGGAGGTACAGAGAGTATAGGCTAGACCCCTTTTAAGGCCCCATTCCCGGCAAAATTTCAGTTGTTAAGAAAAATCTAATTTTTGTATTTAATGTTATAAAGATTTATAAATATAATACGGAATTGCTAGTTTAACGGAATTTAGACATTCCTAAGAATGAAAAAAATGTGAAATAAGACTGAAATTTAATTTTTTTTGTGTTCCACACAAAAAATATATGAAGAAATATTGTAGGTGCCGAAAACATTATCCTATCCAATGCTGCTAGGCTAGGCCTAGCCTTACCTCGATTTAGGTTCTGTTATCACACATAAAAACGGCCGACATGATATTTTCCGTTGCTAGTAATTACACTTGTGAAATATAATATTTCATAGGAATTATTTCAAATTTGTTAAAAAACTGATTCTGATTGAGATTTTGACACTTAAACAAACATATCTCAGCCCTAATCGAACGACCGCATTGTGCGAGATCCGAAGTACAAAAACTAATCTCATTAGAGAGGGCGCACTTTATTGACTATAAAGTATACATAAAAGCGAGAGTATTCCAGTGGATGTGATCTACAACCTCTGAATTTGCCTAGTAACGATGAATTCGTCGAGAAAATGGTAATATTTTACTAGATGTGTATAAGAGACAGTATTTTATGAGAAATAGTCTGTATTTCTCATTTTTTTTATTCTTTTGCGTAAACCTAAAATTCATGCCAATATTTTTCCATGATTTATAATAATTGGAGTAATGCAAATGCATATTTTCTATAAAAAAAAATAAATCAGTTTTTAGTGAAATTTTGCCGGGAATGGTGCTTTAACATTATATAGGCGTTGGCCCTAGGCCTACATTGATTGAAAGGGGTCTACAGTATATAGTATCAAGGTTTTGCTGACTTCAATTTTTTGTTATCATCAGATATTGTCTTGATTGATTTGAAAGGGAAATGTTTAACAACAAAGTTAGCCGCAAAGAACTGTTCACGTCAAATCCTGGGTAAGTATAATAAGGCCTACCCCATGTTTTGGCATGTTGATGTTTTTTTGCAAAAAATATAACAGAAAATGGTAATTTTTATAATGAAGCTGATTTATGGTTGTAACATTAACAAATATACCAGACTTTTTATGTTAACTTTGCTTTCAGGCAAGTTTTTCAGCAGCAATTTTCGAGTAAGGATTTCAATGACTCAGCATTCATGTCAAGTGAAAACCTGAGTGATCCCAGTTCTCAGATTGAAAACTCTCAAGGCTCATATGATATGTACTCTCAGAGGTTTTCACAATCATGTTCCCAGCCCTCTGAGGTAAGTATACCATTAATCTTTGTCCCATTGTAGCATATATAGTATAGAGTACCACAGCCGTGTCGTTACAACGCCAGGTGGCACTCTCTGTTGTCAACAGACGTTGGTTACCGTACATTACGCCTGAATGACTTCATAGGCTTTCTTGAATAACCATTTTAAAATCTAATATTTTACCATCAAAATTTACTAAAAACACAAAAGCTCGCATTATATTAGTTATCGAACACACATTTAATCATCAATTAAAATTTACAAAGAAAAAGTAAGATACAACATCTTAATAATTACGTTAGAAATTGGGATCAGTGGTTTGTCAGCAGAAAAAAATGGCATCCGGTTGAATGCATTTTGCAACGATAGAAACTTAGTAGTATCACATGGTATTGTGATGTAACACTGTAGTACTATACCATGGTCATCCGGAAGTGCTAAGACAACTGCACTCCCAAATCGTAATATGCAAAGTATTGATATGATGATAATTAAATAATTGGATATGGTTATACCTCTCATGCATTATTTATATACTGTAGAAGTGACATGTGATACTGTACATATTACATGCCATAAACCGAGATTTCATCGCAAAATGACAAAGTCAATAAAACATATCACGTGACATTGATTATTTAAGTATAGCCGTTATTAATTTTTTTCAGCTGAAAACCCAAATATATTTACTAGCATATAAAGACTTCAAGATGTGGGTCCTTTCTACAGTCTTTAGGGTCATATTAGAGCTCTGAGTGGCCCAGGTTTTATCTTATTTATTCTATTAAACTAGGATAAAATTAAAATACAATTTGGTAAAGTATACATTCACACAATCAATCCAGTTTTTCCTCTCAAACCATGATGCTCATCTGTGTGATGGTTGGTTTTGCCATCTTTTTTTTTTGTCTTTCGTGGGGATCACCCACCTTTATTTGTCCTCTTTTTTCATGATTTTCAATTTTTCGTTTCCTCTCCTATTATACAGTGATCTTGTGCTGTACCAATATTTACATACATGGGCGGCGGAACCGGGGGGGGGCCGGGGGGCCCGGGCCCCCGGTACCAGTTGGCAAAGCCCAACCATTGTTCTTTTACCTTTTTTCAGGTACTTATATCCACATTCCATCGAAAAACAATTGGCAGATTTGGGGGTCTTATACCTGAGGGCCAGTATTATATTAATGCAAACAGTATGGTCATTAGCTTGAGTCTCTTTAGACCTTCCAAAGTTTAGAACTCTCTGAAATTTGGGATGGACTTATACATGGGTAGATAATTTGGTGCCATCTTTTTTTTTTTGTCTTTCGTGGGGATCACCCACCTTTATTTGTCCTCTTTTTTCATGATTTTCAATTTTTCGTTTCCTCTCCTATTATACAGTGATCTTGTGCTGTACCAATATTTACATATGCGTTCACAATTCAAAACAATTTTGTATTTATACATTTATGCAATTTCTAAACAAATTTAAAAGAAAAATTAATTGAATTACATAAGCATACTTTTTTTTAAGTGGGAGAAAATTGCACATTTCCCTTAATTCAGATGGTCTTGCTATCTTTGTACAATCTCACCAATCCCAATTTTTTATCATTAGTTGAAAATGCACACCACTAAACTTGAAGGCCATGTATCTTACTGGTAGTTAGATTGCTTCTTTCTGTATATAAAACTAAAAGTTTGGGCTCGAAAATGTTTCCTAAAGTAGGTTAAAAGAAACATCTAGATCATAAATCAGCTTATTTTCCTCTCTGACATTCACATAGAAATAATATTTAAACCTTATACAATGTTCACAGATTACATCCTTGAGAGGAAACATTCCTAATGTTAGCACTGCGGGTGTATTTTTGTATTTCTTTCAAAACTTTGATTTTTAATTATTTTATTGATGCTTTGAATGTTTAAATTTTTGGTATAAAATTTAAACATTCAACATTTTTTGTATATTTTATATGTTTTTATATATTTTTTCTTATTGTTGTTGGCAAGGGGCTTAGAGATGACCATTTGTTGTGTTGGGCTTTAGCCCATGTCATCTCTAGTCACGCCTCTGGTCAATATGTATTTACCTATATCGTGACGAATTTAAAAAAAATAAATAAATAAGGTGTAGTAATAAGCTTCATCTTCCTTTTAATTACACTTTGTTATAATGCACATTAGAAACAATATTTTATGGCACTGTAAATCGGAAAATCTTTATACTGATATTCAGAAATATTTTCTTTACTTTAACATAAGTTTGTCATTTAAAATGGTATTTTTTACATGATCTCAGGACTAATATCCAATTTTAGTTGTCACGACCATGGTTATTCAATTTTATTTAAATTATATACATCTTATGTTGGTATATTTTGCTGGTTTTTTTTTTCATTTGTAATTGCCATTTCAGTTGTTTGCTGCTGGCTTTTGATGTGTGTGAATAGGGTATATACCAAATTAAAGTAAACAACAGTAAATTTGTTAATGCTTTCTTACATCTGGCTTTTTTTTTTTTATATCAATTCATCTTACAACAATTTCTCCACAATAGTTTTTTTTTTGCTTTTATTTGCAGAATTCAAGCGAAAGGTCAAGCCAAAAGTTTTATAGAAAGTATATGTCAAAAGCTCCGCTATTCCAAAGAGATCCGACATGCAGCGTCGAAAAGCACTCTTCAAAAAAACCGTCAGATTACCTTGAGCAGTTAGAATTGAACAAACAGAGGGCAAAAGAAAAGGATAACCGGTAAATTGATGATATTTTAATGTTTTATTAACAAAACCTTTTTAAGGATGCCAGCTGAATTTTTAAACAGCATTCTCTCTTAAGACACATTTTAATGTTGAAAATCACATTCTGTAAAGATTTTTTTTAAGAAGCATGTTACAATTTGCACTAACATTTTATAGTCAGGCTCGGGAGTTAAGACATTTTTTGATATGTACTATTTAAAACTGGTGGGAAAAGGTGGAAAAAAATGTTTACGCCCCTAATTAGAATAATAAAGGTGAAAGAGATTTGTTATTTTGTGACCACAGAGAAGTGGGTCTTTAATTAGAGGGGGACCTGTATTCACATAATCTTCTAAAACACTATAAATACATTTTCATCTTTTAATTCTAGGGACCTACTGAATACATTTGTATCACTTGTTAAGGATTGTTCTGATGAAGTTAAAACAGCTGTACAGATTATTAAAGACAGTGTCAACAAGAAAGTGTCTGACAGTGCTGACCAGTCCGCCAAAATAATTGACAAACGTACGTATAGACACCTGCATTTTGAAAAATAGATTGTAACCCTGAAGTGATGCGGATATCTGTTTTTTCACTGTTCAGAGTGTAAATTATCCTGATCAATGGGAAGTATCATATACCCTCATTGGCTTCACACTACAGACACTGGTGATAAACTCAGTTTTATGAGCACTGGTGGCTCTGAATGATTTGCTATTGGCTCAGACCACACTATATATTTGTAAAAACTGAAAGGTCCACTGATTAATCTCAGATAAGATTGTATAATACATACTCCATACTTGGAGTATGTATTATACTATCTTATATATTTGTAATGTAGTGCAGTTTAATTTTATAGAGCTTTTATACTGGAGTCACAAAGTTGCTGTGACAAGTATCTGTCATTTATCTATATTCGTATGTATGAGGGTTAGAATTTCCTCAAAATACATCAGCAATTAGTTTACTTGGTTTTTGATGTTTTTTTTTTTTTTGTTTCATTATAAATACGGCAATTAAAATCTTTTACGTCATTCAGCCATTTTTTATGGAAGCGTAGGTCTGGGTTAGGCAACTCAACAGCAAAAACCTTGCTGTCTCGTCCTAGATTTATCATAGTAGTGGGATGCCCTTTCTACAGCAATTGCTGTTGGTGCTAGCTGTATGGAAATTCAAATCCTATTTAATGCTCCAGAAGTATTGTTCTATTTTCAGCTTCTTTGATGTATTTTAAATATTATTGTATTACCAGGAACACTTCCCTTATGACTATGTCTTTCATTATGAATTGCAACAATTATTGTTATTTTATATTACATTTTTAGTTAATGAAGGCCTGTCTGTGCATTATCAGCAATTATTTGAGGCTATTCAGACTAAGCAACAACTGACAACTTCAGAGCTGCAAGAGATTATAGCAACTGTGAGTGTATAGTGTTCTTCATTATTATGCTTAGTTACCAACCATCTCACATCATGCAGGACGGTCTTGCATTTCAAAGGGATTTAAGATGAAACACACATTTCGCAGAAACACATGCGTGATCCTAAATTTGTCACGCATTTAGCACAAGTCTATGCGTGATAACAAATTATCACAAACTCAGGGGAAAATGTATTTAAAATTAGGAGTCATTAGAGTACATAATTTACGTGAATACTTATTTCACTGACGCGTTACTAAAAATTGATCATTAATTAAATGTTTGTGTAAGTCTATATAGTTCGGGTGCTCAAATTAAACATACATTGAAACTCAAATTTTAGATGGCTTTATTAAAAATATTTTTTATTATGCACCTGGTATTGTCAACAAAAACTTACTGAAATCAGTTTAAAAGAGCTTAAAAATGCTCAGATTGTCTGAGCAGCAAGGACCACGCCCCCTGCCAGAGCTCCACCCCTGGACCTCCCCCCTCCCCCCTAGCCAATTGGTGTAGTCACTCACATATTTCAAATCTTTCAGGTTGATAACTATGTTATGAATATTTTATATTATGTTTTATCTTACCGTATCTCTTAGAATTATAACCTACTGTAGTATCTTAATATTAACCGGCCTTAATATTTAATAGTTAATGGCCCACTACTCTAATATTAACCTAGTAGGGTTAGTATTCAGGGATGTCACCACGCTGGTCGGCGGTGGACGGGCCCGTCCAGCACTCGACATTGGTTTTTAAGAGGTTCCACGAATAGTCGACGTTTTCCCCCCGTGAAAACGCCGACTTCAAACATTTTGCTTTACAAGTTAATCATTGTTTATGATTTGTTTCAAGTTTATACTTGGAGAAAAACAAAAATCTTTTTTTTTGTTCTGTTATCTACGAGAATTGCTTACATGAAAGTAAAGTGTGTACAGGTTATTATTTCCAGTGCTTAATAATAGCGACTTCTTACTCTATTAGTTACCCATATTATATCTGTAACCCACTCTAAAAACTAAATCACTAAATAGGATTGATGTTTTGCTCTAATAGTTACCCATACTCTATGTGTAACCCACTCCAAAAACCAAACAGTAGAATAGTGAACCACAGTTCCAATTAATACACTTGTGGTATATTATAATTGATGCAATAAAGAATTGTTTAATAAATTAAATTTTTTTTTTCACAGCGTGATGCTAAGATTGAACTTCTTGAGTCCCAGTTAGAAGTAGCACAGGAAGAAACAAATGAGAAAGTGATGGCATTTCTGAAAGAGGCTTACAATGAGCAGAAGCAACTTACAAAGTCTCAGCTTGAGCAACTTGAAAGGAATCAACAGATGACTAATGAAAAGCACATCAAAACTCTACAAGAACAGCAAGAAAGTTTCATCAAGGAAAAGAGAATCATGGAGTCTGAGTGTAAGTGCTGTGATGGCCAAGGGATGTCCAAGAATTCAGATCATGTTAGAAATGTGCCACATGCAGTCCCTGTGAACAAAGTGCAGTTAGAAGTCAACGATACTAATATACAAGTTTTAAGAGGACTAGCCTATCAATCTCAAGCAGTTTGTGCAGCATTACCAGCCACAGTCTACCAACAGAATCCAGTATCACAGACATGTTGGGCAGTACAGCCCCAACACTCTCAAACCTCAAACCACACTTTGACGAACAGCGTAAAACAACTTCATCATTTGCAGATGAATAGTAGTCAACAAAGCAGTGTGTTATTCCACCCTCAGAAACATAATACAGCTACCATACTTCCTCGACCATTGTCATCGTCTTCTCCAGAGATTGTCTCACCCATTCTGTCCGGATCAACTGGTAGATGGTTTGCAGATTCATACGTGAAGAAGCCATCGCCAGTAGCAACAGTCATCCCACTCATGAAAAGCAGGATAGAAGACGATGCTACTAGTACAGATTTTAAAGTCGATAAAGCTGTTCAAAGGAATGGTTCGATCAATTTTAGTAAGGGACAGGCAAGAAAATATAATTCAGCCAGTCTAAAAGTTGCCCCTACTAGGCAATCTGCAAGGCTACGGGCCAGTGAAGTTAACCTTCCACCAAGATCTTTAAAAGACAATATCAATATCCAAGGTCACAATCTTCCATCTATTGCCATGGAGATCAACAGAGGTTACAAGAGAAAATTTAGTACCGAAGAAAACATATGTAACAAAAGGCAGGTAGGACCAAAAGGCCTCCAATCTGAAAGAAATTCTGATGCTAGAAAGCCAAGGTGCAGAAATATTCAACAAGAAAATAATGCACCAAGCATGCAACAACCACTAAATTGTGAAAGTAAAAATTCTTTTATGGACCGAAAAAACTTGGTAAAGCATAAAGCAAAGCCCAGAAGGAAATCCCTTAAAGAGAAATGTTTACCGAGGAGTTCCTCCTACTCTGACTTACACCAGAGACCTTGTGCACCTAGCACCTATGATAACTGGAAATTGAAGAGGCATAGCAGCTTTACTATTGGTGTAGACTCAAGCTCCGATGATGATGATGATGATGATATTTTCAGTTTTGCTGATGAAAGTCCACTGCATGCAAAGTTAGGTGAGTACAGTGTGATGATTGAAAATATGAATGAACGTTAATGGTTAAATAAATCAACAGTAGATAGCCTGTTGATTAATTAAAACTTCAACATTTTCAATATAGATTATTACTTATTAATACTGTGATAGTAATAAAAATACAGTAGTAATAATTTGTATTACTGTACTCTAATATATTTTTGTCACTGTCCGCAAACATACTGCCACTAAACTGCTAATGTATGTGAGCAAACAAGGATGTCTATCTAATGTAAAAACGTGCAGTTTTCCATTATATTAAATTTACATTTTCTCCACTGTTTTGTAGGGAATTAATGTAGCTAAATAGCAAAATATTTAGATTGGGTTCATGAACTACCACCATGAAGATATTGGTTGCCTCCCTAGATAATTTGTTCACTTTATATTATGTAGTAAAATTAATATCAGTTGATCTTTTATCATATGTAGGTGAAATTACATCAAGCCGCACCATAAACCGGTATCCTGACACGGAACAAAGTTCTCAAGAAAGTGATGTCATTTCTTTAGCAGCACAACAAGAAAGTAGGTACTCTTTAAAATAAAGTTTATGTCGCCCTTGCGACTTAACTTAACTGGCGTATTTGGCAGTTGGCCGTCAAATTTGAGCAACTCTTAATTGTGCCATTTGGGGCGACAACATTTCTCTTGAGATGAAAGGGAAAAAAAGAATCGCCAGTTACTCTCAGTTGCACTCAGTTGACCATGGTCTGCGTTGTTGCGATGCAAAGCAACTGACAAGCGATTTGAATTGGTCATGTGACATCACAAGTTACTCTAATCTGCAACCCTCGAAATTGGGACGATAAGTCCTCGGCAAAAAATCGCCGACGTAAATTGCACTCGCCTCGGCACTACGTCGGCAATTTGCATTTTTTAGTGTCTCTCTAACTTATGCCCCAACTACAGCTAAAAGGATTATCTATCATCGAAACTACATCAAACAACAGCTACAGAACAAAAGCTCACTTGAAGGCCTAACATCGATCAAGTTCTAGACCTACCTATTTAACTATCTAGCAAGGGTTTGCCCTAAGCCAAGAAAGCATTTTTCCCTTCAACGCCACCGTTGAGCTTAACATGTGTTTGCTCTCTTCATTAATGACGTAATGTTTATAGTTTGTACCATTCTGAAGCAGGTAAAACAAATTGCTAACAATATTTAATTTATTTGTATATTGAAGTTTATTTCGTAAAAACGGCAATATTAAAACATATGGTATATTATAATAATAGTGTAAGTTAATCATTAATTTTACGGCTGCTTTAAAATGAACATATGTCACAGTATAGAGTACCCAGGCCGGAATCGACCAAAAATCTTCCACGCCCTCATCGTTCGCCGCCGCCTGCCACAACAACATGCTTGGACCATTGTGTTTAAAGCATGCATGAATACATCGGCTTGACTGTGGTAATTCCTGGTTTGTAAGCACGTCTTGGCGTTGTTAAACTAGTTACTTTACACGGTTAAAATAAATGTTTAATTTTAATTTACACACAATAATAAACTGAAAAATGCTAACATTCTGTGTGCATACAACATGAAATTTCTTTAGGCCACTTGCTAGGCCTATAAAAAAGGAGCCTTGGCAAATTGGTGCCGTGGTAAGCTTGCTAAGCGTCGGCAATTACCTCGGCATTGCCGAATGCCGGCGCTAATTTCGAGGGCTGAA
The DNA here is from genome assembly GCF_011630105.1 of Anneissia japonica. Classification (NCBI taxonomy): domain Eukaryota; kingdom Metazoa; phylum Echinodermata; class Crinoidea; order Comatulida; family Comatulidae; genus Anneissia; species Anneissia japonica. Next base: position 446,090 of record NW_022684376.1, on the reverse strand, counting down.
TTTGTTAACTGCATACATGACGCGCACTAATGTTGCATCCAATTATGGTAGTTGCGAGATCATAGGTGAAAGTCCACATGAGCTGTACCAGCAACTAGTTGAGATGAGTCGCAAGGGTGACATGTGGCAAAGACCAGCCAAACCAGTCACTCGTCGCAAATCGTGTTTCAGAGTTAATGGTCAAAACAACCTGGAATGTCTCAACATTTTTGAAATCTATTGTATTGCACTAAAAACTACCAGAAATGGGCTATACCAATGTGACAGTTGGGGTTGTTAATGGCTGTCTCTTATATACATCATGCTATGTTATTATTTTCTCTATTTTCAATGTTACAACAGTTTTTAATGATTTGGTAATGGTTTCTACCTGAGAAATGCCCTAAATTGAAGGATGATTTTTCAAATATTGTTCTTTAAACAGCTGTATGCTTAAACTTTTGTAACTTCATAATGAAATGTTGGATTTAAATTATTCTTTTACCATTTTATAGTTCTCATTTTACTCTTTAATTCTTTATTAATAACTAAAAATAAATTTTTGTGAGGAGTGACTGGTTTGGCTTGTCCTTGGCACATACTGTACTTTCCTTTACAATTTCCCATATATGGTTTATCAGGGATGATGATTACTATATAATAATGTACTGTATTTTTATATTAAATCATACACCAAGTGTTTATTTTGCTTGTGTGGTAAACATATTTTAACAGCTGTGTTATGCGCCATATGTTGTTTATTACAAAGAAACAGTAAAATTATAAATTTTATTGCATAGCTTATAGCATTGTAAGTTATATTCACACAATTGTTCATGTTATGGTAAAGTGCATTGGTACTAAATTTTTTTTTTCTATGATTCTAAACTGAGATGAATTTTATTAATATTCTTGATTAACATGTTTCTTTGTAATGTTGAAAATGTGACGCATTGGATTAGGGTGTAGATAAAGCTACAGAGGAAAAATAGCTGTGGAGGACAAAAGCCACTAGGGAAAAACTACCAGAAATGGGCTATACCAATGTGACAGTTGGGGTTGTTAATGGTGCCTTTTTGTCTTATTACCAGTAGATAGAATTTAGGCTTCAGATCAAGAGTTTGAGTATCCAAAGTTGACCATTTGTTTGGTGTTTGAGCAATGCGCTTTATCTGCATTTCTTCTCTCAACCTAGATAGGATAGTGAAATAGTTTTTACACAGATACAGTACTTGCAGCTTGACTGGAATGCTTTCCAGGGAGCTGAGAGTGAGATGGTGTAGCCGATGAATTTAGTGACTAGTGAACTCAGGACTGTGTTTTGTCATTACAAATGCTTGAGATAAGGGTGAATTATATTGATGTCTTTTAATACATAGTCACATCTAGAACACATAACAGGTTGTTGAACTCATACAAAAGAGAGTGAAATCAGCAGCCTCATATCAGAGATCAATTTCCAAGGTCCCAGTTGGATAGGGAATCTTCATTTGGGGGACTTTTCCCACTCTTCTTTCATTACGTTTACAATTAAAATGAATTACTTTATTTTTATATACAATAATAGTTTTAAGAAAATGTAAAAATTTAGCAACATTTGAAAGTGTTGATAATATTTTGATAATTATAGACATTGGTGTTTACTTTAGGAGGAAGTTGTAATAAGGAAAACCAGTTGCTCAGGGATTGTATAAAAAGCAATAGAAAGCGAAAGGCATTTGGAAGGGCTGAACAAGATGGTAACAGCAGTGAAAACGATGATGATGATGGGGATGATATCTTCAGTTTAGGACCTACAAATACTCAAAAAAAGTTACAAAATAACAAGGTAGGATACATTTTGCAGTGAAATGAAATAGGTTTTAAAGTGGAATTTTGTTATTTGAGAGAGAGAAACTCATATTCATATTGCAATTGTTGAGTATGTGAAAGACCAGGAGGTCTTTGACAGTAGGAAAGGAAAATAATTCATGCTTTCAGTTCCCTTGTAAGTTAGAGTGAACATTAATATACATTTTTATGCCACTTTCTTTTTTTTTTATTTTAGTTGTAATGGACTATTCCGGAGTGTCAATCAAACTTAGGTAACTGACCAGTCATAACAGGGCTTGTCTAACAAGCGCACCTGTTGTCCCACAAACAAACAGTTAACACTTAGTGGGACCTTAGCTACAATATACAAGGGGCGGGGCTTAGCGGAAAGGTCCATTAAATTTTGTCCATGAATTTTATCAATATGATAATCTTTTCTGTTAATGCAGGATTTTGACTGCAATCAAGATCAAATGAACAACCGTAGACAACTCTTCAGTATTTCTAAGCTGTCTTCAGATACAAACATCTTAGAAATTTCAAAGTACATTCGTCAACAGCAATCCAGAAGACAAGACCGATAATTTATTTGAATGTTTTAGAAATATTATAGTTGGTTTTACTTTTAAGGTCTTTTAAGATTCCCAATAGATAATATCTGTGTAAATGTTTAGAATAGTATAATAAAAGTGCAATAATAATGTTATAGTTCTGATAATTATAATTACTGCTATTATCATTTTTAAGATTATTATTTAATGATTATCTTGCTAATGTAGTCTCATAAATTGGGCACAGTAAATGCATTACAGAGGGTGTTTTTATCATAATTTTATTAAATTTGCTTTAATAATCCTGAACACTCATTAAAAATGAAAACATCCAGGGTTCTCCATCCTTGATTTGGTCTGAAGCAGCGGAACCTTATTCCAAAGTGTGTCATTGCGGTTTTCAGTTTTAATATGCTTGAACATTTTTTTTTATTTGCAAGAGTACATTTTTCTATGAATAGAATGGTTTATTTGAATAGTGTCTTTAGAATATAAATTAGTTCCTAATTTTGCGTTCACACGTTTAATTAGTTTGGTGTAAGGTATTCAGCCTGTATATGATCACGTTATAGTTTATGATTATATTTGTGCATCTGATTTGTCAATACTTTAGATGTATGCATACTATAAAACTGTATAGTGCAATATAAAAATATTTGTGATTCAATATGAATAATACAATATAGACCTGCCAATCGTCTTTTTTGAAAAGATGTTAAATCCTGTGCAATTTTTCTTAAATATGAAAATAGAAAAGATATATTTATATATAAGAAGAAGCAATACGTTTTAACACGTTTATTTATAATTAACAAATGGTCAACTAAATAATATTGTATAATTTTAATGATTAAATGATTTATAAAAATTATTACCAATGCCTTCCATGTGAATATACACTGAAAATACTTTCATAGAATTCATAAAATAGTTGATATGTTTCTGATTAAAATGGTTATGAACGTCGAATTCCTCAAACGTCGTACAGTACTTTCGTTTACAATCCCTGAGCAAACAGTATAAGTTCAGGAAAGATGCGTCTAACTTTGTAAATGATACCAATATTGCGATTTTATTTGAAGTGTGTGTGTGTGTGTGTGCTTTCTTCTAAAATTGATTAGTTCATAGATCATATTTCAGTTTGTTATTATTTACCCCAAAAAACACATCCGGAAGCGCAGTACGTCACTCGTTAATGACAAGTTGGAATGATGCTTTTAGATCGAGAGCGTCGTTCATGCGCATACGCATTCACATTCCTGTCGGAGTTTTCACTTTTTGCGAAGCGAAAAAAAATGCGCAGCCAATCAGGGCTCAGGAACCGAACCGACGCCTTCGATTCGTGCGAATAAATTCGCCTAGTGGAAAACAGGCTTTAGCACCGTACCTTGGATATTGTTAATAATTCCAAGCGTAAATTATTATACGTAAACAACGGCGTGCGTTTGTTAGACATCACGTGTTTTGTAGGACACACTCTCGTATTGCTGGCCCTGTTCTGATTGATCAGTTGTTACCGTATTGGTTTGTCCATTGGTCAGAGTCTCCTTATGGAAGTTACTCAATCATAATATACATACTTGGGAGTTATTTCAAGTTGACAATCGTGTAGGGCTAATATTGAAAGACAAATACTGTGAAGATCCAATAAAAAATACTCTTTAAACAAATTATCTCTAAATCATACATATAACGAATCGCAAAACACGATACTAATCAGGAAATCACATATTTTATATAATAATAATGCTTTAGATTCTTTGACTGATGAATACAGATATACCGTATTTTCATCCTACGTTAAAAGCAAGAAATTAGTCATTAAGGAATTTAGTCTAAGAGAAACAAATTAAAGAAAATATATGTTGAACATTCTGTTAGCACTGGATATATTAAATGAAAAAAAGGAAGTGTTCGTACACGTGCCTCTGCGTGAGGCTAAGTACATGCACAGATGAGGTTTCGTTTTTTTTATTCGTCTAAATTACATGTTATACTCATTCCATATGACATATCTTCAGAAATTGCGTCTCTCGCGTTTTATACACGTGCTTTTATTATATAAGGTAAATAGATCAAATTTCAATTTTTTTTACCGTCCTAACTGAATTTACTTTATCTCAATAATGTTGAGAGAATTTTCTTCGCAATTTTAAGACTCTATACTGTCTTAAAAAAAATAACAGTATATTGCCTAGGCTACTCGGAAATTCATTACTGTAAATAAACAAGAACAAACAAATAGATTTAAAATGGATTTGTCATTTTCTGACAATGCATAATCATAGAGTTTTATAATACATAATTTAGATTCACTAACAATAATGATAAGTTATAAATATTAAACAGGTTTATTTTATACTTTTTTTAAAAATCAATAACACATAGGTCAAAAACAAGCATAAACTTTCCCCATAGAAACTGATTTTTAGATCAAATTGTACTTATAAAACTAAAGTATACTCCTAAAATCACAAGTCTATATTTTAGTCTAAATCTGAAGACTTTTTACAACATTTTTAAATGAAAAACGTCTGGTTTGCCAAAAAAATCTTTAATATTGGTAATAATCTAATTGAAGTTAAAGCTGGTAATTTTAACTTCCTTATTCTTTTGCTAATACTGGATTAGAACTTGCATTTTAGATAAAAACTACCGATATCAGAAATCGAAATTGTTGACATCGGTATAAAAAATCGACAAGTCTAAAATTGGATAGCTATATTAGGGAGTTTCGCAAGCTTACGAAAGCGAATACGTCATCAATGTTTAAACAACCCTTCCCCTGCAGTAGCATAATTGCCACATTTCAGTGGTGGCGCCAAGACCTGCCCGACGGAGGGACTAAAGGCCCCGACGGGGGGGGGGGGCTAGTGGAGCGAATCGAGGCTGGGGGGCAGGGGTATTTGATGAATTATAGCGAATTTTTATTACTTATTTGATAGGCATCGAGTTACTATAATATGACTTCATGTAGGCTATGCTTTCTAATGTTGAAAACAGCTTCCAAAAAACCAAAACATTTTGGATAAAGCAAGAAACAAAGAGTATGCAATGTAACCATCTAATTTATTTTCAAATCCTCATTCTTGAAAGTGAAATTCTATATTTTGGAAATTTTGCACGAAATCTGTCAACCACGCTGTCATGGTCAAAGTTGCTTCACCTATCACGATGTATTCCAACCATCATGAGGCTATCTAAATGAGCATTTGTCATAACAGAACGCAAATTATTTTTAATTAGTCTCATTGAATTATTATTATTATTGTTATTGTTATTATTGTTGTTGTTGTGATGAAAAGTTAACACAAACAATATGGTGGCTAAACAAATATTACATGTAAATTTTTTTTTTTTTATTTGTTTGTTCCCCGACAAAATGTATCGTCTTCCCCGACGGGGGCTATGCTTCCCCGACGGGGGGTGGGCTATAGCCCCTCTGGCGCCACCACTGCCACATTTATGACAATCTTAGAAGTAAACTTTACACAAATTTATTATTCTTTGAAAATATGTCAAAAAATGAAAAATTCATATATACATGGGAGCCAACGAGTTCGATGTTTGAAGCCGGTGATGGAGTATGTACGGTCAGCGTTCGGCAGGCGCGCTGCTCAGTTCTGCTGAGAGATAAACCTTTGTAACGTACTGGCGTGATACTCAACTTGACACTAGAAAATTTAAAATAGGGCCTACTGTAATTTTGAATTTTGATAGGCTTGCCGTAAAACTGTTGCTAAATGGTTTACTTTACGCATCTTGTTATTTTGTATATACTTTATGTGTGATTTTGCTTTGTTTGTAATTCTGTTGTTTGTATTTCTGTCTTGATTTATACCTTTATGTTAATTTGAATATCAATCAAGTATATCCGTCACAACGTAGGCAATTCATGCCTTTTGCAGGACTCGAGGATGTTTGAGAATTTAATGTTTGAAGCACGAATGACTACAATGATAATGACGTAATTCGTATTCCTCATCGTTTTCTTAATTGGAATTTTAAATAAGTATAAAATCTTCTACTAAATATTCTTAGAATTATATGTTCATCTATTTTATCTCATATCAATTATGGAATAAAGACCAAGCCTTTCAAATTACATGCACAGATGAGGTTTCGTTTTTTATTCGTCTAAATTACATATTATGTCCTCATTCCATATGGCATATCATCGTGCGTCTCTCACGTTTTATACACGTGCTTTTATTCTATAAGGTAAATAGATTAAATTTCAATTTTTTTTACCGTCCTAACTGAATTTATTTTATCTAAATAATGTTGAGAGAATTTTCTTCGCAGTTTTAAGACTCTATACCGTCTTGAAAAAAATAACAGTTGTCATTTACCGTACTTAATATATATTGCCTAGGCTACTCGGAAATTCATTACTGTAAATAAACAAGAACAAACAAATAGATTTAAAATGGATTTGTCATTTTCTGACAATGCATAATCACAGAGTTTTATAATACATAATTTAGATTCACTAACAATAATGATAAGTTATAAATATTAAACAGGTTTATTTTATACTTTTTTTTAAATCAATAACACATAGGTAAAAAACAAGCATGAACTTTCCCCATAGAAACTGATTTTTAGATCAAATTGTACTTATAAAACTAAAGTATACTCCTAAAATCACAAGTCTATATTTTAGTCTAAATCTGAAGACTTTTTACAACATTTTTAAATGAAAAACGTCTGGTTTGCCAATAAAATCTTTAATATTGGTAATAATCTAATTGAAGTTAAAGCTGGTAATTTTAACTTCCTTATTCTTTTGCTAATACTGGATTAGAACTTGCATTTTAGATAAAAACTACCGATATCAGAAATCGAAATTGTTGACATCGGTATAAAAAACTGGATATTTGATGAATTATGGCGAATTTTTATTACTTATTTGATAGGCATCGAGTTACTATAATATGACTTCATGTAGGCTATGCTTTCTAATGTTGAAAACAGCTTCCAAAAAACCAAAACATTTTGAATAAAGCAAGAAACAAAGAGTATGCAATGTAACCATCTAATTTATTTTCAAATCTCATTCTTGAAAGTGAAATTCTATATTTTGGAAATTTTGCACGAAATCTGTCAACCACGCTGTCATGGTCAAGGTTGCTTCACCTATCACGATGTATTCCAACCATCATGAGGCTATCTAAATGAGCATTTGTCATAACAGAACGCAAATTATTTTTTAATTAGTCTCATTGAATTATTATTATTATTATTGTTGTTGTTGTGATGAAAAGTTAACACAAACAATATGGTGGCTAAACAAATATTACATGTAAATATTTTTTTTTATTTGTTTGTTCCCCGACAAAATGTATCGTCTTCCCCGACGGGGGCTATGCTTCCCCGACGGGGGGGTGGGCTATAGCCCCTCTGGCGCCACCACTGCCACATTTATGACAATCTAAGAAGTAAACTTTACACAAATTTATTATTCTTTGAAAATATGTCAAAAAATGAAAAATTCATATATACATGGGAGCTAACGAGTTCGATGTTTGAAGCCAGTGATGGAGTATGTACAGTCAGCGTTCGACAGGCGCACTGCTCAGTTCTGCTGAGAGATAAACCTTTGTAACGTACTGGCGTGATACTCAACTTGACACTAGAAAATTTAAAATAGGGCCTACTGTAATTTTGAATTTTGATAGGCTTGCCGTAAAACTGTTGCTAAATGGTTTACTTTACGCATCTTATTATTTTGTATATACTTTATGTGTGATTTTTCTTTGTTTGTAACTCTGTTGTTTGTATTTCTGTCTTGATTATACCTTTATGTTAATTTGAATATCAATAAAGTATATCCGTCACAAAATTTGAGCATTTAATGTTTGAAGCACGAATGACTATAATGATAATGACGTAATTCGTATTCCTCATCGTTTTCTTAATTGGAATTTTAAATAAGTATAAAATCTTCTACTAAATATTCTTAGAATTATATGTTCATCTATTTTATCTCATATCAATTATGGAATAAAGGCCAGGCCTTTCAAATTACAGAAAGCTGTTATTACAAACATCTTAATCAGTGGTGTATGACGCCCCCTTTCTTAGAATGGAGCTAAAGATATATAAACCATTGGAAACGTATTTTGTTTGCTTTGTCTTTCATTAGAAGTTAAGTCCGTCACCAAATAAGACGTTACAGATAGACCTATTTGGATAGCAGGTAATACAATAATATCCTATGTTTGAGCGCTTAGAAGTGGTATTCGAAATCTTTCAATAATCACTAAAACCAGTGTTGTAAGCGATCACGGGCACGTACCTTAAGCTATTTAATGGCAGGGAGTCAGGACCTGGTAAAGGGAAGAGCCTCACCCCCTTCGTTTTTGTCGTGTTACACTGATGTATCAATGTATTTAATTCTACTCCTTAAGCTGGGCACTCACTTCACTCAACGGTCGTCGGCCGACGCGATTCTACGGAGAACGCAACGCCAATGTTAATGACGATCCGTTCAGACCGCCACCGACAATCAGCAGACGGCGTCACGTTGACAACGCTCACGGGAAAGCGGTGTTGGATTCGTCGGCCGACGCGTCGGTCGTACGACGCAAGAGTGCCCGGCTTTAACGAGCCTCGTTCGGACATTTTGGGTTCATGGTCCTGGAAAACAAAACCATGGGGTAAGTCAGTGAGAGCCCTTAGGATTAGCCTACTTCACTGGACATGCAACAGTGACGATGAGTAAGATATTTTTGAAAACATTAGGTACATAGGAATAATTCGTCGACTCATTTTATTTTTATTTATAACTTCCAGAGACTCCCCCACCCCACCGGAGCGTTTCCACTGGTCCCCACCGGGGCCTAGGCTGCCCCCTTGCCAAAGCTTCCTTATTATTTAAACACAGAAATCGTCATTCATGCACCAACACACGGGAAAACACCTAAGGCCTACTACTTGATCAAATTCTATTTAAGCGCCATAAGTGCCATACCATTTAAGGGGAAACAATTCCATTGTTACAGGCCACAGCAGAACCCCCCCCCCCCCACCTTATACTGAGTGATTGGATCGTTATTGTTGAGTCTTAAGCCGGGCAGTCATTGCGTCGCCGACCTTCGGCCGACGAATCCAAATCTGCTCCCCTTAAACGACGGCTCGACGCCGTCTGCTGATTGACAGTGGTATCGGAATAGATCGCCATTAAAAACGATCCGTTGCGCACGCACACACACACACACACACACACACACACACTATCTGTATTATTCATAATAATAGCCAATGAGATTAAATAAAGTTTCTTTCGCCTTCGATTGTACCAACACATCAAGTTATATTTCGCTTTCCTTACGGCTTCGATGATTACATCCTTAGTGTTCCCATCTCGTGTAGCCTATGATTTTATGATACTAGTAATGATTATGATGATGATGAGGATGATGATGATGATGATGATAATGATGATGATGATGATGATAACAGCAATACAATAATCATATTAGTGATAAATGTGAATAAAAACATTTTAATGTGTTTCTTCACTTCAAAAAAAATTCTTCACTTCAAAAAGAAAGACCATGCACATTTCATCTAGTTTATGGGAAACGATTTATTTGTCAAAAATACCGTGCATCGATTTCTAATCCTCGTGGTAATCACATAAAATCTAAGATAGTACACTTATTTTTAATATTTAACGATGCGAATGACACTGGGTACGTAATTATGATAATGAGAATATCGAAAAAGAAACGAAAACATTGTCTAATTAACCGAACATACAGCCCCTCTCACACCTTTCCCACACACCAAAGACCCCTATCCACAACTCAACGACTACGAGTACTGTCCCCTTCAGATGATGTAATAGGCCCTATACTATATTATTATAAATGCATGTGTATCATATACCGTAAACCCTGTATACACTGATAATTAAGGCTTGTTGGTATCACAGGCGAAACGTCGAATTTATAATTTTTTCTCCATGATATTTCTTCAATATAACCTTATTTCCATAGTATTATTGTACTTCTCATTATCTAATAACAATTCATTACGTTTCCTGTATTCCAATTGATTTTCTTCATGAGAAAATTACAATTAATTCAACAACATTAATATTAGGTAAATTTGAACAACGTTTAGAAACACAATATACATTAATTTTCTCATTATTTATTACCGTCATGACGCTACAGGGATCATAAACACAGCTAAACGTATCCTGCCAGCCATACTGCGTAACAATACGGCCACAAGCAAAACGCTCATAATGGAATACTATACAATAATTGAATATTTTAATATCATTCCGATAATCTTAATCATCATACAGTCTATCAACTACTGAATAACGGATTTTCTGTATAAATTAGGAAAAACTAACAGAAATTCAGTATGAAGTTCAGTAGCCTGAATAGTGCTAACTGACTGCTACAGTTTCATTCAAATTTCTATTAATTTTCTATAAGTTATTTGCACAAATTGTAGGCCTATGAGTCTAAACATGTTAACATGGTAATTAATCACTTTAGGTATTCATGGATAACACTCAATTTCAACAGGTAAATAATAATTGCAAAACCAGATATTTCTTGTTCGTAAAAAAAATAATAAAATAACATCATATTTTCCTTAATTTTCAATCAATCGCGAATCGTCTATTCTATGCATTGTAGAGCCGTTTATACTTAACAAAATATATAAAGTGTGTTATCATCCCAGGCCTACGAGGTAAACATCTAAAACATTTCCAAATCTATCTAGTGTATGTACAACTTAATTCCTGAAAGTATCACACTAAATTTAAAATCAATTGTGATAACGTTTTTATACATATTATTGCACTCTTAACTCCCAAACGGCCTTTTATCATCTGCTTCGAATTGCAGACAAATGTCTTCATAATATTAATTAGTTAAAGAACACTAACAATACAGTGACAAGAGGGTACACTTTAAAATCACGTGGTTCTTGTATCTAGGTAAAAATCTAATATCTATATAAAAATGATATTTACAACAAAATTACAATTAGAGGCCTACACGTAATTCGTCACAGTTGGCCAAATACTCTGTGACGTCATCAGAACTAGAACGCGGTGATGACAAAATCGGAGCAATGATTCAAGAACATTCTATAACCAGTGAACAGTTTCAGAATATGTATATAATCATAGGCCTATATCATATACAAAGTTTTTTTTTCATTTTTAAACTTACTGTATTTCCGGTCTCATAGTTTGATGCACTGTGAATTCTTTTGCCAGTTCTGTCTGGGACAATATTGCATATTCTAGCCCTTGATTGATTGATTAAAACAATGTGCGAAATTAATTATCCCATATTTCACTTTACCTATTAAATAAAGGAGCGGATTCAGAATTTTTTTAACGAGAGGAGCACTAATTTTATATATGGTCTATATGTGTATTTATACCGTCACAGATAAATAAGTATCCAATAATGTCAGTATATGCATAGAGAAAATAGAACAGATTCTATTTTCTCTATGGTATATGCTGATACAAAATATTGAATTGTAACATTTAGTATTTATGTATGCCATTTTGTATTTTTTCTGTTTAAAAAATAAAAGAGGGCTGTGGCAAAACCGGGAGGAACGTGTGCCCACCCCATCCCCACCCCGTACCCCTCCCTAAATCCTCCCCTGGTTCAACATAATGCTCTCTGGACATGTGACAAGCTAAACAAACTTGAAAAATATGAAACAGACAAAACATATAATCAGAAGTTCTTATGTTTTAAATTCGTAAATTGGCTGATACTCAATTTAAATATTCTTGTAGTGGAACACATGTAAATCCATAAAAACAATATTTTTATCTTTATATTATTGAAAGTATATTAACTCCTTTTAAATAAACAATTATTTTAAATTAAATTTTTGAGGGTGTTTTCATATTTTCTACCTCAAAGCCTATATTTTTTTAACTAAGCGTATTGTTAATTGCTTACTCTTCGTTCATTTTGAATACATCCAACCCATTTTCTTGATCCTTCTCATCTTCGCATCTTTCTGAAGTTCAGCCATTGAATGGATGCTTCGTTTTAATAAGCTCGGATCTTCTACCATGCGACGAACACGTTTGTTACCCAGTACATCGTGAAGCGTCTTCAATGAATCCAGTCTTTTGACACGATTCAATTCCGGCAATTCCGTTTCTACGGCTACCTCTTCCATTCGTTTCTCCCTCAACAAACCCTCACTATCTTCCCGCCTTTTTCTGTTTTGTTCATCATTCTAAAATAATTTAAAAAAAAGAAAGAAAAAATACAAATTAAGTCATCGGATATTGTGTATATTGTCACATGATATTAGGCCTTATGTAAATATTTATTGTTAAAGCAGTTTACATTAACAAACTACCAGAAGCTATGTTGCAAGAATCGGTAATCAATTTTCTTTATTAAATTAAACTTATTCATTACAAATATATATGTATGATCCCTGTCTCTTATACACATCTAGATGTGTATAAGAGACAGGGATTCAAGCCTCCCCCTCCCCCCCTAAATTTTTCAAGGTTATTGAGGTGGTGTAGATCCTCCATTTGTGAAAGTTCCTCTTTGGACCCCCTCTATTTTGAAACCCTGGACCCACCCCACCTGTATTGTGTTAGGAAGTAACATTAACACAAGTTGCAGCGGCAGCGTTTTGCAAAGTTTTTATAATGTAAATTGTTAGCTGGGCTTGCTCCCAACCACCCCCACCACCGCGGGAGCTCATTCTCTGATCGCACCAGGCTAGTAGAGCGTTCCATAGACCATTAGCTATCTGAGAAGCCCACTAGAATTCTGATTAAGAGCCTGTTATTGTACCTTACATTAACAAATATAGCCTATGCCCAGATATAATCATGTAAATTATTTCGTTTTCTCAACGGCAGAATAAGACGTATACAAAGAAAAACGAAAAGTACACGAATTTAAGTTAATAAGCATTCCGTTTCGATGCTTGTTCTGACCTAAAAGCAAGTTCCAGACAATTTTATCATTTCCACAGACAACCAGGGTTCATTGGGTCCTAGTTTGATGTCTTTGTTCAACATCATATATTTCCTTCCAATCCAACAGCAAACAAGTTCCAGACAATTTTATAATTTCCACAGACAACCAGGGTTCCTTGGGTCCTAGTTTGTCTTTGTTCAACATCATATATTTCCTTCCAATCCAACAGCAACACTCGCCACTTACAGGATGGAGTGATGCTTTTAAAGCATGTCTCTTTATGAAAACCTCGGGAGTGGAGTTGTTTTTAGTTGTGAGAAAAATTAAATTCACAGGTGACGGGAATTGAACCCAAGACCCTGGGATTAGAAGGCAAGCATCTAAACCACTAAGCTTTAATCCAACTCTACTTCATTAGGCTCTATCGATATATTTTCATTGTTGTGATCGATCGGTCTACATTTAAAAAAAAACAGTACTAACAAAGCTTACCCATGATTGTAGTGCTAATAAATCCCACTTGCGCCGAGCTATTATTATCTAAACCGCATTTTTAACGAAATCGGCAAAGGTATCCTTTCACAAAAATCATTGTCTTTTTAGAACAGATAATTAAAATTGTGATATTAGAAACGCGCCCTTGTTCTCAGTCACCTTTCACTTGTCGGCAAGAATCCAGATTCATTATGGATCTTGATCTAGGTTATGGATTAACGCATGATCATTTCTTATGCCCAACTAGCATTTATGCACCAGGCTTATACAGCATACTCGAATATTAATGAGTTTGATTTATATATCAGGGGTCTATACAACGGTCTATTATATGATGAGTCATTCGATGTGGAAATTTGGTAATAGAATGACAAATGTTTAGACTTATAATAATCATTTTTTCCATATAGGCCTACCGTATCTAGTCTTGCATTTAGATTTATTATAATCATAACATTTAAAGACATTTTATTATTACCTGTTTATGATGGACGATTCGCGCATGTGTTGAATTGAATAAGCGTGTGCGTTTTTTGTTATAATGTGGTAAAAAATAATTATAACGAAGAACAACATTTTTATATATTATATTGTAGTCTACATGCCTCGTAGTTGTCATAATTTTGTTTCAACGCCTGATATAAAATGTGTGCATTTAGAATTAATGATATAATAATTATTACAGGCCTATCGTGGCTTGGAAACAACAAATTTAAACGCTTGGCCTAAGGATTCCAAGACTAGGCTAAAAAGACACAATGCAACATTCCAAACATAAGAAAATATAAATTTGTAAAATTTATTTAAACACACTCAAATCGTATGTGGATATAGGCCGATCCCCATGTAAATATAATGATCTCTGGTTTTGCACAAAACTACCTGCACGATTCAGTAAATTATGATATAAAAAATATAGAATAATACATACCAAATTATCGGCTTGAATTGTCACTAAAATAATAACGAAACTGTAAGGGAGGAGCAATCTAGATAAAATCATGATGAATTCTGCACGACGATAGAATCAAGTACCGTATTTCGTTATTTCTGTTGCGTCTGTTCGGCGTTCGCATGACGAGTTTAAGTCTCTCTGATCAGTTTGTGTGCAAACGGCTGTATTTAATTACTTTTCGTAAATGAGATGCTGCAACGTACAAAGCATCTAATAGATCGTTGCCATGGTATCCGGCAAGAGCTGAACTTGTTAGCTTGTTAAGAATAATTTATGCATGTGGTGATGATAATGATGTGGCGTATGTCAGTTGTTAGCTCAGTCAATATTAACGAGACGAACATCACATGATCAGCAACGTGTTTATAAATTATTAACAGGGCATTTTTGTAATAATTGATATTTCTTTAAAACTGACGTTAAGTCCCTCTGTCGAATTTGACCGGAATGTCTTGGCTTTGAATCCCGATGTAGACAAGGCCTATCGATTTTCTCAAAATGATTATTATCGTCTTTGTATATCACTGCTTGAATGTGTTTCTTCATACTAAAGTTGCCACCATGTGAGTTATCGATTATTCATTGCGTGCGCAATATATGTACCTTTCAGAGAAAATGTGTCCAGGGGCGGACTAAGGGGAGACGGGTGGTCCCCCCCCCCCCCGGAAAGTAAAAAAGAAAGAAAATAAAGCCCAAAACGCTTCAGAGGTTATTTCCGAGCGTCCGTAGAGACCAACAATTCCCCGGACCCACAGGATAGTGTTGTCTCTCAGTTGCCCCACCCCCTTTTTGGACATCTCTGGATCCGCCCCTGGTGTCCTGATGGGAAATTCCCCGTGGCCTGCTCAGTTGCTAGCCGAACGTAGAAGGTATTTGAATGATTTCTCAATCGGTGGTATCTAATTGGATGGATTCTCAAGCGGTGGTATCTAGAGGGACTGAGCAAAAAAAACTCGCGTCCCCGGCCCAGACAAAAGAATCACGCCCAGGTAGATCAAAAAAATCACCTTATTTTGCCAGCTAGCTCCCCTCACTTAATAATCGAGCCCCTCCACTACTTCGCCTTCGACGCTCATCGGACCTCTCCCCCCCCCCCATTTCCAGACAGACCCCTGATAGCCAGGGCCAGGAGGTACAAGTTTCTGTTGTAGCCACATGAAACTATAGTACGGTATTCTAGCATATAAATGGAAAATTCATATTATTTGTCTATTCATTGCGTATTACCATACACACTGCCTTGAGAAAAACAAAATGTGTCCAGGGAGAATCCACAATGTACCTCTTAGCCGCGCCTCAGTTTGGTAAATGTGTAAAAGTTAGGAGGCAATGTCCTAGGGATCCCCCTTGTTCATTTTTACAATTTTCGGACCATTGAGTTCGACTTCTAAAAATAAATATTGCTGCACCAGTACTGCCGTCATGGTAACTGCATACAAAAATGGCATAAAACGCACAGTCTCCGTATAACGGGATCATAAAAACCGTAACACACAGTAGGCCTAAATACAAACGCAACAACAAAGCCGCAACCGGATGTATGGATTCCTAGCGTTAAAGCAGTTTACATTAACAAACTACCAGAAGCTATGTTGCAAGAATCGGTAATCAATTTTCTTTATTAAATTAAACTTATTCATTACAAATATATATGTATGATCCCTAACTTTTATCGGAAATTGCGATTTTAAAATAATTAAGTTTGAAACACAAGAGGACGCTATATCTGTCTTAATTCCTGCTTAATTCCAACCATCTCCGTTTGAGATTCCGATAACGCAACAGGCTAAACGCATACCGGCGTTTCCTGACGTTCGACTTCCATCATCGTCTTCAACTCCCAAGTCGTCTCTTCCCATATGAATCTACAACAAAAAATAGAACAGAACTGTAAATAATTACAATACTTTAATGGCGATACTGGTTCGGTGTGGCGCCAGCCCGGTCGGGAAGAAATACAATTTGCCATAGTTTTTTGGAGGCTTCGCACCCGAAAACCACTTCCGAAAGATTTTCAACGACGGCTGAACGCCCACTTTGCTCTCCTCCCCCCCCCCCTCCCGTCTTACCACTGTATTGGTTAGTGATAATTAACAATTTAAAAAAAAATATTTATTAGATATTGTTCACCATAGTATCCATGATCTAGCTTAATTAATTTGTTATCTAGTATTAGTTATTTATTTTAAACAAAACAATGACAAATTGAGTTGCAACAAGGACATTTCTAGGCTCTGCTAGAAACTACAGAACATAACCTTATTTTCGTAGGAACTCTTAAATTATCGTTTTTGTGTCTATCATCTCACATGTAGGTTGTGAAATTAATCCGGTTGGTGCAATGATGGGATGCATCATAAGCTTATACAATCGTCTTCGCTTAAGCCTACGAAGTAATATGATAACATGCCTAGATAAAACCTGTCCTAGAAAGAACTAAAAAGTCAACAATCTGTTATTTGTACAGTTATTCAAGTGAATTGCCAACACAGAAAGCGTAGATGGGTTATGAGTTAAAATCTATGGAACGCCAAAAGGACAAAATACAATTGGCAGCAGTGCAAAACTGAGAGTCAGCAGCGCCAAACTGAGAGTCACCAGTGCAAAACTGAGAGTCACCAGTGCAAAACTGAGAGTCACCAGTGCAAAACACAGAGTCACAGTGCAAAACACAGAGTCACAGTGCAAAAAAAAAAAAAAAAAAAAAAAAAAAAAAAAAAAATCAGCCACTAAACTAAATAATCTATGTCAAGCAGTAGATACACGCTCGCGCTGGGAGCCTATTTTTAGGGTAGTGCATTTTGACAGAATTGTTAAATAAAAAAATCTTACCACAATTCCTCTCCCGACGATTGAGGCTGGTCCCGTCAGTTTAGCTAAGTAATCTTTCATATTGATATCAATAGTTCCACTGCCGCTTACATCAATGTTACCCCAGTCTCCTACGTGCCTATGTATTTTTTAAATGAGGAAATTTTGATAATATTCAAATTAAGTTGCTTGCTTAGCACTTGGCACATAAATATGTATCAGATAGATAATAATAAGTACTCAAATATATAGGAACAAGGTTTTATCAAACATAGTTCATCAACTGAAGTTCATAGCTGTATGAAAAAAGAGGTCTCTGGTGGGAATCGAACGATCTAAGACCACTCTCTCCCCTTCATTGAGGCCCACCCATAGTGGAGCAGTCTATATCGGCTGGTAAATTATAGGAAATAATATTCAAATCAAGTTTTTAATATGAGAGCTGTATTATTATCTATTCTTATACACATCT
>NW_022684376.1:396551-427576 GCF_011630105.1 Anneissia japonica | reverse complement strand
TTCTAATCAAGTTGCTGCTTAGACCTGGGGACACAAATAATGTATAAATCAAATAGGAATACAGTGACGACGATGAATAATACAGAGCACTGTATTATTTTCTATTTGATTTATATATATATATGCCTATATATAAATATATATATTATATATATATTATATATATTTAATATGGTGCTGATGATGATGGTGGTGATGATGATAATGATGATGATGATGATGACGACGACGATGATGATGATGATGATGACGATGATGATGATAAATTTTCAGGACCAAAATGAAAAAAAGAAATCTACAAATGATTGTGTCATCCTCGTTAAAGACCATTAATACATAAATAAATAGAGGGTATAGGAACCTACATTTTGTCGGAGATCAATCAATCCTGTGATTGGTTCATAGTATCGCATTCCAAGAGCAATGTTCGGCATTATTCTACAATTTCCATAGACCGGCTTATCGGTTGTACCTGGGAGCAACATTATTTTATTAGAAAGAATATTGATATATAGTACTCGTAATGGCCTTCCACTTCTATAGCGCAGTTCCTGCTGTGCATTAAGGTTGAGGGTTTATAACCAACATGGACTTGCACAGTGGCGTAGAAGGTGCGAAAGGGCCCCAGTGCAAGATTAATTGCCGAGCCCTTTGATGTGAAAGGGGAATTCCTTAAGTTCTCGGAAAATTCATCGTCAGAAGTGCTTCTTTATCCCCAACTCCTATAGGCCTAGGCTAGTGACAAACACTAATGATAATCGGATTCGTAACTATTTTAAGAGGGGAATATTCGGTCTCAGCAGCTCTTCTAAACTAATCAAGAAAATTGGTGGCACATCATATTTAACAATTTCAGAGGCGGGTCGGTGAATTCGAAATGGAGGGGCCAGGGAGGGTTTTTTCACAGGAGGGTAAAAGCTAGACCACCCCCACCATGGTGGGGGCTGAATAAGAAAATATATGACTATAGCACCTAGATGGCCGGTAACGGCACTCTGTGGCTTAAATTTTAATATAATTTCTTTTTTTCCAATTTCTTTTATTATTTTGAAAAATTATGAAGGTGGGGGTGGGGTGCGAGCAGGCCGGCTGGTACACCCTTGAAGACACCACTGATTTGCAATCAACACAGTAATCAATAATTACTCTTCCGAATATTATTGAGGGCCCCGTTAACCATTTTATTCTTCAAAAATATTAAGTCGGAAATTATTTTAAAATTACTATTTTTATGTCTATTTATGAATGGACCCCTAATAGCCCCGGGCCCCAGTGCTTTGCGCTGACTCCACTGTCCGTAGCTACGCCAGTCAACTCTCTCAAAACACATAAAGTTAATTTACTACACAAATTTAATTTCGAAAAAGTAAGAATGGACCATATTCGGAAATGAAAGTAAATATCGAGCAATCTATCTCCAAGTGTATAGCATGGGTGTACATTTAGAGAAATTAAGACTTCCTTATAAACGAGTTGTGTTGAGTTTGCTGTGGAAACGACACACAGATTATACTTTACTGAAAGCACCCCGGCCAAGGATAGGTAAATATTTTCTTTAGTAATAAAAATATATGACAGGGAAAAAATTGCACTATTGATAACTCTACAAAATATCAGTTGTCCTTGATTCTTTGCCGTTTAAACATATTCATACATCCGTTTATAGAATTAATGAGCAAGAAACTCGATTAAAGGTGTTCAAGCGTGTATTATTAATTTTATACGATACAGTGTTTCTTATCCAAACTAAGGATGTTTTAACTGGGACAGGGGATAAATGTTTTCTTTGCAGATAAAACACTTTAAGTTCGTCTTAATAATGACCCCTACTTGCCTGGTCAATGACTAAATTTAATTTGATTAGAATCCAAAACCATTCGATTATTCAGGCTGTAAAATAATGGAGAAAATCTATTTTAATATCTTCGTGGTAACGTCTACTGAGCTATGAGGCAAAGCTGTCATGGATTATCCCAAAGTATTATTTCCAAAGTATTTTAAAATAAAGAATAATTGCACAAACAACTTAATTCATAATAATTATTTTTATAAACGCACTATTCGATCAGGGGTGGCGATAATGCGGGAGCCAGGGCCCCCGTTGGTAGCTGCCCCCTCCCCTCCCGGAGAAAAAATTATTATGTATTTTCTACATATTAGTATAGATTGTAAAATCGATTAAATAATTTGCCTTGAAACCCTTAAATTGTCAAAATTTTCGGAGGCCTGGAACACTTTTGAAATATTTTGAGCGACACCCGACCACGCCCACTTTGCAGTCGTCGAAAGAAGTCCATGCTATGTTGAAAAGAAGCCCGTGGATTTCTTTTCGAGGCTACTTTTGTAAACTAAAGAGTTGGGATTCAATCCAAAATGTGCTTCTCGAAATTAAGGTCATTGGACTTCTATTCGAGATTTTACGGTAGTTTAAAAACAATACTAATAAGTTCTGTGCTTGCAAAATTGTGAAAGATATTTCTGTGATGTTTCAGAGTTTAAGCAGAAAACGGACGTATCACGAATTATAAGGCGTTCATAAAGTTTAAGCTGTCTACAAAACACTGATTGAATTGAGATGGATGTATATATGTATAATATGTTCGTTACCAAACAACGAACATATTTTAATACTGCATCAGCATACTCCCCTTATTAAAGAGGTTTAGGCTAGGCATACTCAATTTTTTCTTCGTGTTTTAAAGAAAGGTTATCAATAAATGAAAATCGGAGATGCGTTATAGTTGAGGGAATGATACCTATAGGAGGCAAATTCGAGGATTTACGGATGGACTAAGAGGCCCATTGGCAGCTGATGATAGGCCTAGGGAGTAGTACAATGTCCAGGATAAATTTAGAGGCAAAGCTGTGATGTTGCACAGTAAAAATTAAATAAATCTTTTGACACCTCAATTGTAAAATCGTGATGAAGTCACCTTGTGTTTCGTCCTCTGGTAGCATGTTGTGGACGTCTAGTAGGCGGTTTACATCATAACGAATCTTTATCATTTCTTCCTCTACAAACGTCATACGATCTTTCGAAAGAAAAGCGGAATAGATGCTAAGTATCTCATAAAAAAGTATAAAATGCATCATAACCACATATCGGCATGCATCACTGTAACATGAATTAGTATACAATTCATATATTATGCGCCGAATGCTTTTGGAAATATAAAATTGTTAATGTTATATGCCAGGATGAATCAAGGCCAGATTATCATAGGGGCTATAGGAGCACTAGCCCCAGGCCCACAGGCCCCAATGGGGGAAAATAGATCCCCGAACCCCAGGAAAAATCAATGAAAATCTGGTTTTATGTTTTAGCCACAGAGTATAATTTAGGCCCACTTGCAATTACAGCCAAGCCACAGAGCCCTTTCCGGCCCTGGCCTGGAAACTCCTACCCGCGACTTCTGTTTATATGCAGACGCATTAACCATCTAGTGTGTCACTGTGGTTTTGTTAGGAATCTTATATTATTGTATTTATTTATTATTATTATTTATTACCAGTGATGTACCATATATAATATTATTGGTCAGTGGACTCATTAAATTTTTTTTTGCAACTCTTGTTCCCATTTAATTACAATTTCCCATCACCGTGTTTTCTTTTCTTTTTTTTTTTTTGTCGAATTGTTCATATTCAAATCATTCCTGTGATTCATAACATGTGGGTGTTTTTGGAATATAATGTGTATTGTAACCTTTACACTGGAAGATAGGGTTGTCTTTTTGTGTTTTGTCTGTTGTTTGTTTGTGTGAACGTTGTAAGTTTATGCGAAACGTTGTATGTTTGTGTGCGCCAATGTTAATTTGTATGAGTACTACGCTATATTTCTCTGAGTACATTGTACATTTCAAATTGCATTTTTGCGGGGGATTGCCTTCCATAAATGTACACTGAATGAATCACAAATATTACAAACTTGTAAAACTCACATTGCAAAATAAACCAACATTGGAAACTTACCCGGGACAATATCCTCGAATGCTTCTGACATTGCTACGAACGGCGTGTCCAACACCAACGCATAAATAACAAAATATGTAAAAATCATATTACACTTACTGAGGAGAAACAACCACAAACGTGCGCTATTGCTAACAGAAATCTTGAAACACCAAAGGAGTTTTTATAGGCCAACGCAAGGAAATTATTGTCAGGGGTAATCAGGCCTATCCATAATCGAGCAACATTTAATAGTTTATCGGATGTTTTTATTTTCTTATCGTCTCATCTTAAACCAACTTTGGCAGGATGGGTTAACAACCCCGAAGCAATATTGAATATATTAACTCGGGATTACTTCACATTAATTTCACACTATTGATAGGTACCACCTCCACGTTGTGCATTCGATCATCGCTCTTAAGTCTTCGTAGGCCTCACCGATAAAAACAATTGCAACCAAGGAATGAACTACTATTGTTTCCTGTTAAAGTTTTCTTATTGGTTCCGTCCTTAAAATTAGTTAAGAGTCACCTACAATTTTGCCTCATAGTGGCCGTTAAAATTCAAAATGGCTGCCGATTCCCTCGGGGAACAGGTCCGTGGACGGGTGCAAGGATCCGGACACACACACAACCTCCGGTTATTTCACTAATATCGTTCCTAATTATTGCAAAATGCTGTAGTAGTATGAATTGCATTTCATTTGCCAGCTTTTCTAAATGTTATTGATCACGGACGTAGCCAGGATTTTCAAGGGGGAGCCGGCCGGACACACACACAACCTCCGGTTATTTCACTAATATCGTTCCTAATTATTGCAAAATGCTGTAGTAGTATGAATTGCATTTCATTTGCCAGCTTTTCTAAATGTTGTTGATCACGGACGTAGCCAGGATTTTCAAGGGGGAGCCGTCTTGCGACCGAGCAGGGGTGAGCTCGGGCGGGGGTGAGCTCAGGACGAACAGTTTGAAAATGACCACGCCCTTAATTAAATGACCACGCCCCTTTTTATAGGGTAGGGGTATTTTGAAATTGAGCTAGAATTTTGCTATTTTCTTATACCGTCTAGCTTAATTTCAAAATACCCCACCCTATAAAAAGGGGCGTGGTCATTTAATAAAGGGCGTGGTCATTTTCAGGCTGTTCGTCCCGGATAGAGATTTTGGCACACATCCTATGTTATTCCTAGGGTTCATATTAGTCTATAACAGTTGAGAAATTCTCTCCGAAATGAAGTGCATACAAATCTTAGTCAGGTCCTAGACTATGGGTTATTGTGGATTTCTCAGAGCATAAAGAAAATAGAACCCTCAGAGCATGGGTCACAAATATGATATAGTAGGAGTCAATTAGAAATTGTACAGTATTTAAATCATCACCATACTCCGTGTTACAGTATTTGTTTTTTGTTTTGTTTTATTTTGTTTTTTTATTTGTAATCGCATAAAAGTGACACAGAGTTGACTATCACAATCTTATAGCGAAGGTCAGCAAATATGACAAACCATGTTCTATTGGTATTTATAATTTGTGTAAACAATTGACGCTTAGGCATATGTGTTATACGGTAATTATTTTAGTATGTAAGTATATTTTTTGAGTGATCTCAGGTAAGAATTCGTATTGGCTTTCTGAGATTGGGACGGAGCCCTCTTAGGTCATGGTCGCCAATTTGATTGTGGGAGTTTAGTTGTGCTCATTATTAAATTCTAAATGTTTTAACGACGAAATAAAAGATGATAACAGTTGTGGATCCAAGAATTTGAAATAGAGGGGGCTCATCACCGAGGGACTTTCACAGATAGTGTCTTTACCTGAGGTTTGAAAAATTTATGATTATGGCACCTCTACAGCAGGTGGTTGGAAATGGCACTCACAGACTTACAAATTTAAATATAACTTTCTTTTCTTCTTAATTTATTTCCATCTTTTTTAAAATTTTGACAATTTAATTTAGGGGGCCCAGGCTGGCTGGGCCACCCATTTCAATCCATCACTGGATGTAATAATAATATGTCCTACAAGCGATGTCAGAGACACATGGTCTTATTTTATGTATCAACAAAGCTCTTTTCCGTCAGGGTGCTAGAGAACCCGGGTAGGTGGGTGGGGGTGGGGCCCTGTCGCACGAAAGCGCTTAGGCATAGGCATTACACCACTGTTCGTGTTTTTAAAATGTTGTGGTCTTATAAATTTCTTTTAAAATCTATAGACAAAGGCCTATAATTTCAATGCCACCTTAAGATAGTTTTGTATATCTTTAATTCTTTTTTTTTTTATAAATAATAATAGCCTGTCACAGAAGGAAAAATTAACATTGTCAGTTTTATAAATTTTTCACATTTGCATTCAGGGGTGGCACCAGTGGAAGGGAGTCAGGGTCCACGTCGGGTAGAAATACCACAATCCGTCGAGGAGAAAAAAAATATAGGCCTATGTATTTTTTACATATGAGACTCTAAAATCGATTAAATAAGTCTCTGGAACCCTATATTGACATGTAGTTTTCGAGGCCTTCGCCCACTGGCCCTTCCAAAAGATTTTTAGCAAAGCCCGATCTCGCCCACTTCGCTCTCGTCGGGGACATCGTATTTTTTATCGTATAGGCTTTTTACTGGCCATATGCTCTAATTTATATCTACTAATTTTTATTGTATTGACACAGATACTAACGTGAGGTTTGACCTATGGTAGATTATTTTTAACCGAACGTGTACATGTTTGTATGTATCATTCACATAGGCCTATAATTATTTGATCACTTCACAGCATTTATAAATGGAGTTATTATCATTATGATATCATTAAGTTATTTTATAAATTAGTTTTTTTAACTATAGTTATATAATAGTAACTCTTTAATTAATTTACTCTACCTATAGGCCTACATGTAGGCCTATTTAGGCATATTTATTAGGCCTAGGCCTATTTATTGTTGGCAATCAGCTAACATGGTACTGACCTTTGTTAAATAAATAATCAAGATAAAAATTTTGGCCTACGGCCTATGGTAGTTTCATCCTTAGAAATGGGGAAGTTTTGGTGCAAACGCGATTTCAGTCGATCTGTGGGAGAGCCTTATGAGTCTTATGCCGAAGCTCTAAAATTGTCTAAAAATCGATCCCAGTAAAAAAGCCTTTAAGTGCCTAATCTTCTGGGCGATCGCCCTGGCCCGGGCCACTTCCAGTAGTTCTGGGCTGTCCCTGACCACACCCTCTTACGCTCTCGCCGCGGGGACACCCCCTCCCAGACGGGAACATCGTACCGCCACCCCTGTCAAATCCTGACACTTCACACCAGTCCTCTGATCCAATGTAATGTGTCTTCGATGCGGGGTGTCTATAAAACGAAGACCGAAGACCCAAAAACGAAGACCCCTATTTTTCTCTTTCATTTTGATGGTCTTCGTTTTTTGGGTCTTTGGTCTTCGTTTTTGGGTCTTGGTCTTCGTTTTATAGAATGACACCCCTTCGATGTTTTCACGATTGAATTGTATTCTATAATGGGTCCCACCTAATTAAAGAAAAGACAATTTTCTATTGTCAGTAGGCCTACAGTATGTCAATTACCGATATCCAGTATTTTCAAATTAGGCCTAAAGAACCACACCCAAACACACCCCTCGTTAACGTTAAATAATACCAACTGGACAATGTTTCTTTGTATGTGGATGAAGACGCGTCACTTGTAATGTACACGCTTCAATTCACCCAAGGTCGTCAGCGCTACTCCTCAATCACTCTCGTCTCGCACTCTGAACTCTTTCCATCGCACACCACGCTATCATACCACTGGAACTGCAGCTCCGAACGTAAGTTTTGACTGAAAAAAAGCAGCGGTTGGTACATTTCCTAAAAGGCAAAGGTAAGAATACATTATTCATTGCTTAGAGCCTGGACTTAAGTATTGTTTATAGAAGAAGCATGTCATGATATCTGTGTCGGCTATGCAATTTTCGTAATGTTTTGGAAGTTTTTAATTAGGACATCCTAAAGTCTTCCTATTCTCCACAATCGGATTGGATGATGATGCTACACGCCCTTCTTTCCGTCTGGTGTTTCTACAGCCGCGGCGTGGGATGTCCAACTTATAATAAACAACATTGCTTGGACCCTGGCCATGAATCTTAGTTAGTTTAAATTATTTTTATGACACGACACGCGTGTTTCCTATAAATTTTAGGAAGTCTATTTGTTGTGGATTTTTGTTTCAATGTGTGATATTTATTTAATTTAAATAACAATGCAGCAAACATTACAACCGTACGTCGTTTACTGTTGTTAGCTGTGTTGTGTCTGTATTTTGTAGGCCTGATTAGGCCAGGGCCTGGTGGGCAATGTAGAGTTGCTGGCATCATTCAAACGCCATTGCTGGTTTAATGATAAAACTTCTGGGTGTTGCTGAATTTTGATGACTGCTAAATATTTGAAATAATAAAATTATGTTAAATGTTTTGAATGAATGATATTTTGGGATACACTTCACAAATGGACAATCAACACTGAAACTTTTTACAAATTTGAGCATTTAATTTTCATTGCGAACAAACACATTCAATTAATATTGTGTTTTTTGATGTTTTAAACAGATAAATATTCAAAAGGAAATTTACATTAGCCAGATGCAGCATGTGAACATATTTTTTTCTGCCATTTGCTTTTGTACCAGGCGATCGCCATAAACTATTACATTTTTATTTTTAAAAAATCTAATTTTTATCAGCTATAATACACTTTTAGGATAAAAATGTTTCTGTCCAAAATTAAATATACTCTTAACATTACTTTCTCTATAAAAACCATGCAATTGAAACACAGGCTTATGGTGCAGCCTTCAAATTCTATTTGTAGATCCATAATACTGTATCATCATCGTTAATATCAAAATTAAGATCATCGACAACAGTTTCATTTCATCATCAAACAATTCATCAGTATAGAGTAAGTACCACAGTCGTGTCGTCATGATGCCAGGTGACGCTCTCTGTTGTCAACAGACTTTGGTTACCGTTCATTACGCCTGAATAAATTCATAAGCTTTCTGGAATAGGCATTTTAAAGTTGAATATTTTACCATCAAAATGTACTGAAACCACAAAAGCTCACATTATATTAGTTATTGAACACACACTTAATCATCAATTAAAATTTACAAAGAAAAGTAAAGATACAACATCTTAATAATTACGTTAGAAATTGGGATCAATGGTTTGTCAGTGAAGAAAATAGCGTCCGGTTGAACACTTTTTGCAACAATAGCAACGGAGTAGTATCACATGGTATCGTGACGTAACACTGTAATACTCTATTATATTTATACCCGATTCACACGTGAAGTTAAATTTAACAAAAAGTAACAAATTGTAACCGAGCAATCTCCCGAGTTATTCCTACTGAGATAAAAAGCATTCACACGCGTCTGTAAGGTAATGCCAAGGTTGTGTAAAATTTATTCAGTGTTTATTCAATGAACCATTTTTTCCCCTACTGTGATATAGGTCTAGCCTAGGCCTAGTTGAGAACCCATGTCACAGATAGACTGTTGAACTCACCATCAGTCACAGTAAACATTTGAAGCAATCAATACCCTTAACAACTGGTGTACTACTACTACTACTAAACTAGGCATAGCTTCCAACGTTTCTGTCAACTCTTGTAATAGTACTAACACCATCCCGACGTTCATTTTATGTATATCTTCTTCTTCTACCATTACTAATTAACATCAATAACAAGGGTAATTCATTCATCATTGAGAAAAACTAGGCCTATCTATTTCTAGTGGATCAGAATCGTATGCAGAAGGGAAGAAAATTCAAAGAACCCCATGAAACAGTAGATTGTTGTTGTGTTGAAATCCCTGCGCATGCGCAGATCCATCCATGTTACATCTCGGAAGCTTTACCAGCCTCAGCGAGGCTGGTAAAGATTACTGAGGCGTTCCGAGATTTTACAAGGATATTACACGGAGGTACTTTCACACGTGCCGTAAAACGTTACTTTTGGTTACATTTTGTTACATTTGGTAAGATTTTTGTACGTGTGAATCGGGTATAAGTTTACATCCATTGTGCTTGTTTTATTATCAATTAAAACAGTTCTTCAATTTCCTCATTGCTATCAGTATCATTAACTGTCTCATCAAAAACTTCATTATAAATATCAATTGCTCTGTTTTTCAATTTTATATTATCATTTTTCGTAAAATTAACATTAAATTAAAACACTGACAATTCAGGATTATGTAAAATGTTATGACAGTGTTTTAGATTGCTCCCAATAATGTCACATTTTTTGTTTTTAGGTTAAAAATTCTAATTAGTAATGTCTGCTATTGAAAGCCTGAGACAACAATGCTTGAAGAGGGGAGCCCATGGTATCAAAGGACTTGGAAGGTAAATATGTTTCTTTTTTCAATTTTATGACTTTTGTATTACTGAAAGTTTTATAATAATTTATATTTTCTATAATTATTATAACATAATTTTTAACATTATTATCTTTTAATGAATTTGTGAATATAATTGATTTCCATTTTATTTTTGTTTTGTATTTTAACTTATCTGTATTGTACTTTTTAAATGATAGTAATTATTATTAATTATTGTGTATTATTAATTCTTACCTATAAATTTTATTAATGTCTATACGGGAGTTGTTTATATGGGTTCCTTTGCTTGATTTGAGGATTATTATTTATTCAGATGAAAGATACAATACAAAGCAATAATAATAACATGCAAGACTTACCGTATATAGCGCTTAATGACAAGGCTTCACATTATCTGTAATACATTTAAAGAATCTATTAGACACTAGCTGCCTTGAAGACACAAAAGCAGCCTAAACACTGTCGCAAAATATTATTCAATATTGTGTGTCTGCTCTCCCACAGGGGTTAATAAAGTTTGATTAGATAGATACGTTTCTTTAAAATGATGAACATGAGCATGTACTGTCGGAAAAATCAATAATATACAATAAAAAAAATAATAATAATAAATAATAATATACAAAAACAATATATATACAATAAAAGAGAAATATTAATACAGTGTACTTTACAATAAACCTAGTTTTATTTGGTGTAAACAGCAAGGATAACTCACAAAAGTCTGAAGAAGACTTATTGCCAGTGGTGTCCTTCTGGTGGTGATTGGGCAGTATACCGGGAGACATTCCCCTACTCTTTTCCGAAGAGTGTACTGCGTTCTTTAACATGCACATGCGCCATAATGTACGTAGGACCAACGGCTTAAACGTCTTATCCAAAAGATGGTGGACTATCTCCTAACTTGCATTTCAGCCCTCCAACTAAAATACCAAGGAGAGCAGTGATGGGATTTGAACTGGGGACCAGGAGACCTCAATGGTTCAGCGCACACACAGTGGCTACCCCCAGTTTCTTTACTGTCTTTAAACTGAAGGATGATTTCACTGCTTGCTGAAGTATTGACTTAAAAAATGGTTCAGTATGAAACCACTGTATACAATTTACAGAGAAAGAAGCATGTATTCTCTCAATAGAAAATATTTTCTGAATGCTCAATGATAATTTCAGTGCTGAAGCATCAATTTCCAAAGTTGTTCAGTTTGTTGTTATAACAGCAACAGCGTACTGTAAAACACAATGGAACTTACTATTTAAATTTATAACATTATTTTTACTGGATGAGTGAAAACATTCACAAATTGGATACAATGGACATTTCAGCTAACCCTTGGAATTGTTACTAGTGTTCCAAAAAACAATAGCGTAAACTACATAATAAACAATTGGCGTTAGTGGGGCAACACGCATGTTTTTAGGACGCATGCATATTCCTGACTGTTCTGATTGGTCAGGTTTTAAGTTTGGTTGACACACCGGAAAGGTCAATTAAGCACTCGTCCAAATATGCACCGCTTACGTAATCTCTGCGCCAATCATGAATTTTGTCGCAAAGTGCTACCGAATGCCACTCTCTGCTATAAGTTAATCTTCGTCTTCACTTTCCTGGGTAAATTTCTATATTCTTGCATTCTGGGCTATATAAGCACACTAATGCAATAAATGCTTAGGAAACAAAAACAATGTTCAATGAAAATGAATAACATTTTTTTAATTTGTCAAAAAGCACTTCGATCAATTACTTTATGGTAAAGCACTCATAAAGATCACCTCTCGTCTGAAATGAGGCTTTTCTGTAGACAAGATGGATTGCGTACCATATTGTTTAAAAATTCAAATGTTATTTAGTGCAGTAACAATGCATCCTGATTGATCTTGCCTTGGAACAATCTCGATAACTCATTCCTCCATGATTGAGCATCGTAATAGGCTTACATTTACATCCCCTATTAAAGTATTTTGGATTAAGGACTAAATTAGTAAGTTAACCTTTAGTAATTGTTCTTGTATCATCAGTACATGTCAGGGCTGAAATCATGATTTTGAAAGTGGGGAGGGAAAGGGCTTTAGTTTATTTATTTTTTTTTTATTTAGCAGATGAATCAAGGGGAACATATGCCCTAGTTCTGGTGCTGACCTACTTTTAAATTATCTTTCATTAAACCTTACACAGTAAACATCACACTATCATTAGTACTGAATTTTAAGGGAGGAAAATTAATGCTCCTAATGGTTTTCTGTTAATAAAAAACATAGATTTTCCCTTTGAGCGCTTGGATAGCTTTTATTGATTCATTGGGTTTCAGTAGTCAGGGTTGGCGAGATCACTTAATCTATCTGAAGTGGTGGACTTGTGCTCAAACCTAATTTGAATATTCAGATTAGCATTAGTAGATCAATGAAAGGAAATAAAATTTCAGCATAACAAAAATGCATTAAACATTACAAATATACAAATATAATTTAAATTTGTCAAAAAGAGGGGCTGCTTAGCACCATTGTAAAATTATCAAATTTTAAAGTAAAATTACTAAATATTATGTTCCAATATAATTTATAATAATGATAAAATAATGATAACAATTTCATAAAATCACATAAAATAATCTTTTGCATGTAAAGTTCTGGTGAATCTTTGGGATTATAGCATTTTATAAATGCCCCTGTCATCATCATCTTAGTCATTATCATTGTTGTCATCATTAATGATAAATATAAAAATAAAAAAGCAAAAAACATAATTAGTATTGATAATATTAACATATGATAATTATATTAGTGTGATCCAGTACTGTGTCTATTAAATTGTCTTCCTCTATGAATTTTACATGCGAAATGGTATAAATAATTAACCTGGACTCTAATTTATTTATGTTATTACTCTTCATCCAAGTCTACAAAATAACAAATACAGTAGTGGAAATAAGCATACCACCATAGATGCATAATATGTAAATGAGGCAATGACTGTTAACAACTACAAATATGTAGATGAGACGACGAATAGTAATAAGCTCATAATGCCATCTATATTTTTCCATAGCCTAGATCAGCGGGAACTCATATCTCATTCCATGCACTTGTACAATAACCTTTCATGTTTTCCCTCTGGATTTGGTGCTCATCCATGCGGAACAGGATTGATGAACGCAGGCTGTGCAACGATTCAGCGACACATGAACCTACAGTAGTGTTTTCAGTTAGATATCATTTTTCAAAATTTGGATTTTCTTTAATTGTTCACTGTAAAATGTGTCGACAGCTTGCGTTTGTAGTAAATCATATGACATTTTTTTTAAATTTTTTTGTTTAATTATTTTGCATAATTTACCAACTTCTTTGAAAATGGTATGATCTTTATGCATTTTCCCAATTTTTAAATACAAAAATTACTTCTGCCCTATAAGCTTTTTTGCTGACCACCCCTGATCTACACTACAAAGACTATATTGACATTATAAGCCTTTATATGTTTAATATTAGCCTGTAATTATAATCTAATGTTTGAGACTCTTTAATGTGTTTGTGTTTGATTACGCATACAGTACTTGGGATAACCACAGCTGCTGTTGAGAGGGTGGAAATTACATATTGAACATTACAATAGAAATTCAGTTAATGTTATTAATATCGGGCGTATCTTCTTAGTATACATGTATAGGATCAATTTTGGCACTTCATTTATTAATTTTTTTCCTGAAAATTGCCTCTTGTTTTTTTAATGACATAAAAGTATAATAAAAATATTATTATACTTCCTGTTTCCTTTTAGTACATAAAGTACAATAATAATAAACAATTAAATTGCTTCTGTAGAATAGTAATTTAACTTAAATCAATTTAAATTAAATCATGTGCTCCCTTCTGGAATAATGTAATTAAGTTTAATGGACATTCAGTATTATTGTTTAATAATGCTTTGACATTCAATTTATATTGAGATGAGCGAGATCAATAACTAGTTACCCAGTTTATTTTATAATAGAAAATGTGATATATTGATTGATATTTGATTATTAAACAAACTTGATAATGGGAAAAGCTTAATTACTATATGAGTAATATTAAAATAATTATTTAATAATAACATCAATGGATCTAAAATGTTTTTCGGAGGAGCGGCTAAAGGATTAAACTATACATTATTAATGGGGAAATATTGATTGCATTGGGCAACTCTAGATGGCCGGAAACTTGATCGCACAGTTCTCTTTCTATTTGAATAGAATTTTCTTTTTTTTCCAAATTTTCTAAATAATTTTAATTTAGGCCCCCCCCCCCTTAATAGTAATAATAATTTAACCTTGATATAGCGCATTATGCTAAAACCTCAATGCACTTAACAATCTTTTTTAGATTAGAATTTTTTTTTTAATTCATCCTGGCCAACAGACGCATGACTGGAAGTTGCTATATAAATTATAAAGCATTTCCATTCTAAAAGTCTGTATAAGCGAAAAGTAAATTTGTATCTGTCTATGTGGTAATACTTATATAGGTTGTCTCATAAATAAAATAGAACAGGAACCAGTCAGGTATGCAGCATTAGCATAATTTATACAATTTGCAGATAATTGTGGAAATGGAAGCTTCCAAATTTTTAACAACTTGCATTGTATTGTATTGTAACAATAGGCCTACTGTTAGTGTGAAGTATACTATTTAAAATTGGCATTTTTTATCGTCTCTAATTGATTCCATTGTAGGATGAATTGGTTTTGTGACTTTTTAATGAATTTGTTGACTTTGGATTTAACCAACAAATACATGTTATCTGTTCCTTCTTATTCCAATTCAGGACTAAAAACACTGTTGAAAGCTCCAGACAGACTAGCTTGAATTATACACATTCCCAGACTGTGTTCAAAATGGTAGATGTGTGCATCAGATTTGTGTTATCTTATCTATATTCACAACCTTTAGCACTGCTTTAAATTGTGTTTTATCCACTACGGTTACCGGTATTCTATTGTTGGTATTGATTAAAATCATCAAATTATTATTAATATATACCAGCCAAGTGTTGAATCATCTTATGTATCATCAATCAATTGTTGACATATGGTAGTAAAAATTAATTAATAAACAATATGTAAAATTTACTAAACTATTTATAAATATTGATTTTTAAAATGTAAAACATCAGCATCAGTCTATACTGAGCAAAAAAGAAACATGAAATAAAATAAAAATAGATTTCTGAATTTTAATTGCTTATTTTTGTATATTCGTCAATCAGATTTCAGTTGAAAATTGTCGCATGCCTAAATATGGTAATGATGACATCACATCATGATCCCTGGTTGTTAATTAATTTGTTTATTAAAAAGGGCCAAATTTCTTTTTGAGTTGAGCTCACGGGCCAAATATAATAACTGGGACATGAAGTAACTTGTTATTATGGTTTTGGTAATTTGAAATTCTGTTATTTTTTATATTGTTTTTATTGTGTTACATTAGAATATTTTAGGGTACTGTGAACATTAAAATTCTGTAACTTTAATAATAGAATGATAATAGAATTTCAAATAAAAGTAAGCGTAATAATCAAGGAGAGAATCACTAAAGGATACTCTGAGTGCAAAGGTACTATAGAAGAGCAGACATGGAATTAATAAAATCACCCCATCCTTCCTTTTTGTCGCTCCTCACCAAAAATAATGATGCCGCTCCTTGCTAGAGTATTGGCTAATGCAGGCAAATATGGGGTTTATTTAAAACTAGGATATAGGTGTGATATTCATATGCCAAAAGAGCAAGTATCATGTATTAAAGATATTTCCTGTTTTCTTTCCTCTGTTTCTTATGTGAACCAGGAAACAAACTTTTTAAAATAGTGTTTCTACAATGTGTCTTCAGGCTTCATCAGTATTTCAAATGCCTCAAGAGTCAATCAGTCAATTGATTGGATAATGCATTTGTATCATCGGCACACCTGTGTGGTGTAACCTTAAATCAAGAAGACAATAATTATTAATGTATAGAGAAAAAAAAGCAAAAATAACTGATGAAAAAATTCAGTGGGAAAACTAGGAGGAAAATGTTTGTGTGTTGATTTTATATTGCTGGTACCACAAACCCTGGACATAATTAATGTTGAAATATTGAGTCCTGACACGATGGTATGCATTTCGATACTTGGAGTATGTATTATACTATCTTATCTAGGAGGAACAATTCATCAGAAGGAGTATGTATTATACTATCTTATCGAGGAGGAAAAATTCTGGGGGAAAATAGCTAATAGATATATATTCCCGAAGTGGAAAAAAAAATTAGAGGGGAATATTAGCAGGTGGCAAGTGCCATAGTGCTATTTTCTGTAAAGTAAAACCTGAAACCAACCAGATTTTGGGTCTACTCAATTAACAAGTCTTCCCAGGCTTTTCCGGACTTGGTGCTTGTGTAAAACCTAACATTCAAATTTTCACCTTCTATGACATACTGTAGGAGCCATGTTGACACGTGTGATCATTCCTTACATGTTGTTAGTGGACATGGCCCAGGGGTTGCATTTATGTATTCACTTATGATGGGAAAATTATTTATCAAATGATTTACTTTTATATTATTATTTGTGTTTAATTGATTATTGCACTTTTTTCACACAAACCAAATTTAATGGCTCCGCAGGCCACCTATTAAGAACCTTATATGGTCATAACAGTACCTTATATGGTCATAACAGTACCTTATATTGTCATAACAGTACCTTACTGTATATGGTCATAACAGTACCTTATATGGTCATAACAGTACCTTATATGGTCATAACATTTTTTTTATCAAAAATAATTTTGATAGTGTGGACAATTTTGTTCTCTAAGGTACTGTAATGGCACTCACTGCTTCGTACGACCGTGACAATCGTTCGACCGTAGCACGGCGAATCCAACTCCGCTCCCTGTGAGTGCAAGGTGACACAACGTCGTCTGCTGACCCATTCAGACTGGCGGCAGTCTGAATGGGTCATAATTTAGAACGATTTGTTATGCACACGCTGTCGCATTGCATTCTCCATGAGCGGGCGCCGTGAGTGCCCAGCTTAATACAGACCCCTTATCGGCTAATAATTAGTTAATAGATATTCTTGTATCATCATTCTGACTTATTGGCAATTTATAAATTTGATTCCTTTTTCATTTTTTTAATTTAAAAATTTATATTTTTTATCCAAGTTCAACATATTATTATTCATTATTAATTAAATATTATTAGATGGTACCGGTATATTCAAAATTTGATTGCTTACTTTGTATAATCAAATAGTTGGTTATCTTTCAGTTAAAAATTGTAAAGAAATATTTTCCTTTTCATATAATGGACAAGTAAATAATATTGTTCCATCAACATAGGTGACTTATTATCATAATATCATTGCTAAACACTAACAGTATTCTGTTGCATCCAGGGTATTGGCTGGTTATCAATTTAAGGTTTTTCATGGAGAAACTACTGTTTAAATCAGTGAAACTCAATTGTATCACTTTATGTATCACTGAAGTTTTTAACACGTTCACTGCCAGCGACAAGTATACTCGTCATACAGGGGACGCCGGGATAACATTCTGTGTTTATAATAAATTGTTATACATTGTAGAACCACAAACTTAACAGCTGGTAGTTTGGAGAACATACATCTAGATGATATCATGCAAATTATGTACAGTATATGTTTGTTGTGTTATGTTGCTGGCAGTACAAAAGATTGCATGAGTGTGGGCCCCCTCTGAAGATATACCAACCTATGCAAAAGGCTGATGAGAAGAGGCAATTAAAAGAACCGTCCCATTGCCAGTGACGAATTTACTTGTCCCGTAATATTTGCCCGCCAATGTATTAGACACACCATTTTGGTGATGTGATTTGATAAAATTTCAAAAGAGTATGTTTGTACCTACTTGTTTTGGCACACAATACAAAACCTTAAAAATGGTCTGACAATCAATGTCTTTATTAACTTGTAAATATTTATTTATGTTGAATTTTTAGAATTTTCCTTCAGATTTTACCTCTAGGCCTTTACCTCTATTAGTAATACTAATTCATCCACAGAACTATAGTATCCCTGCACAGCTGCTTCCAAATCCCACAACTGCATTTCAAAGCTTTTAAGTAGTGTGATGTGTAGGCCTGCTTAATTATTTATACTCCATGTTAAAATAATTTCTCTGTTAAATTGTTACTATATTTCAATTTTTGTACCTTTCTGGTTGGAAATATTACTATTTATGTGCCATGGACTGGCAAATGTAGTCATTCATATTGTAAAAACATTAGGCGCTCAAATATGAATGGCATTTAAAATATTAAAAATAGAATATAATCAATAAATATTAAGTACTCAAAATTTAAATACATAGACCAAGTAGCTTTAAAATTATAATGAGATACCTTTGAACTTTCACCTGGCTGCTTTAAATTAATTTCCATGTATCAATGATTAATATGTTTGTTTGATTATCACTTTCATCTCTATGAAATAGGCGATTATTGTAATACTTCTTCTTGTATTAGGCTGAAGTACTTGCTATCTTCACTGTTGATAAAAGGCACTTTAAATTTCTATTGCAATTACCATACCTTATCATGTTTAAGCCCACTTCATTTCTTATACACATTTCACACTGATGCTATTTTGCAAATATTAAGAACTTGTAACAAGTTGTAACCAGGTTTGGATGAGTATGAAAGCAAATCCTTGTAAAACTTTCCGAGATTTCACAGGGGTCCCCTGAGTTATCTCGGAACAAAAACAGACCATCGCGAGGCCTGTTTTTTTCCCGAAATCTTCCGAGTTGTTGTTGCGCATGCGTTATGTCCCTATCTTGACCTTTTCGTGGGCTGTGTTTTTTTTTTTAGTTCGAATGAATGGCGGCAGCGATGGAAAACGTATCAACATTACTACCATTTGTTAATAGGCCTAGACCTAAAATCAAAAGAAATCTCACTAAATTTCACATGTCTGATGTAGAAAAAATCACGAGGCTTCGTAAAATACGCCGACAGCGAATCATTATGATGCTTGTCGCACTGATTGCCTCTAACAACAATGGTGAGCTACCGGCAGGTGGCCCGACTGCGCCTAGCTAGCCTAGGCCTATCTTTCTCGTCAGCTCGACTACAGCAAGTGAGCTAGGAGTTGAATTCGTTTTACTCTCCAAAGGCTAAGGACCATGGAATAATTATAATCTTGTTAATTCGGTACCAGGCCTAGTTTAGTAGTTGATATGTAATTCAGACAACCTACAACTAGCCCAGGCCTACTACTAGTACTACCCTAGGCCTCTGGCCTAGTCATTATTCTTCCGAGTTTTCCTGAGATTTCTCATGGTTTGAAAGTGCATGTGTGAAACGAACCAAAAATCTCAGAATATCAAACTTGTTACAACTTGTTAATAATTGTTAAAAGTTGTAACATTTTCTGCTAGTGTGAAATAGGTATTAGACTGTAGTGCTAGCTAGCATTAGGATACACATTTAGAGGGATAAGCTATCTTAGGCCGTCAGACTCACTACTATGTGCATTTTATGGTTCTCGAGTATAAGGCAGTGGCAGATCCAGGAATTAGAAGTAGAGGAAACCTTGGGAGGGACAAACGAAGGATCTAGAATACCTAAGCCCCACCGTGGTTGGGGCTGAGATAAGAAAATTTATGATTTTGGCACCTCTAGATGGCCAGAAATGACATTCTCAGACCTACATTTAATTATGGTTTTCCTTTTTCCTCCATTAAAAAAAAATAAATAACAAATTTAGTGGGGACCGGGCCAACTCGCCCCCCACCCCATTAAAAAAAAATAAATAAAAAATTAGGGGGCCCGGGCCGGCTCGCCCACCCCCAACCCCCCGAATCTACCGCAAGCTCAATTTCTTGTTCAAAAAGCATTAACTTATGCCCAGCTAACTATGGTATTATTACTATAGTTTATTCAAATTTTATTTTTATACTTGGTATTATTATTGTTTTATCTTTATATTAATTGTTGTTATTGTAATAATTTCATAATATTCCTATAGAGACATTTGATACAATTATTAATGTTTTCACAGATTTACAGACTTTACAAAAAAGCAAATTTAAGGGTCTATGCAAAAGAGAATAGGAAAGGTATCAGTACTGCTACAAATTGAAAAAATATATATAAAAAGGTGGAAAATTGATTTGATATATTATGTTACAATTATTTACAATAAAGAAAAAAAATTATCAAAAAAATATGTACAAAAAATAACATGTTTTTCAAATATATGTTATATGCATGTTTCTTTATCAAATTCTGCTCCTGAAACACTTTAAAGGCTACACAATCCAGCTATTAAGTTTCTTTGAATATAGACATCAATTGATCGTCATATTTTCACACATTCCAACTAAATGTGCATAATTTTGAAAG
Source organism: Anneissia japonica (assembly GCF_011630105.1). Classification (NCBI taxonomy): domain Eukaryota; kingdom Metazoa; phylum Echinodermata; class Crinoidea; order Comatulida; family Comatulidae; genus Anneissia; species Anneissia japonica. The sequence continues at coordinate 406,834 of NW_022684376.1, read as the reverse complement.
GGTTACGACATTCATAACTCAATAATGTTACGAACGAACAATAACTAATCCTTGTAGTTTTGCGTGCTCTTGCATCTGATTGGTTGGACTCGCTAAGAGCTTTTTTATCATTGTATACTGGTATCTATTAATCATTATGCCCATGAGGTTTCTACTGTTTCAGTTAATAATCTAGAGACACTAATTAAATTGTATTCATAGGCTAATGAGATTGAGATTCATTTACATGTGAATTAATAGAATTTAATTAGTATTTTAACCTTTGACCCACACATTTACCCTTAGAATAAGAGGGTCAACTTAAGCTTTGTCTACACTATAAAATCTCATCAAAAAAGCATCACATAAAATGTGATGGAAAATAAGAGTTGAACACGTTCAACTTTTTTTATACAGTTTGATAGTATGTGATATGACGTCATCGTACCCATATATTGGCACATCAGATTTTTTTGTCACATAAGATTTACAAATGGTCTAACAAAATTAAAATGGTAAAATGTAATATGTATTCACTGTTGTCAATTTTTTTTTTCATTTATAAGTTTACTATATTATAATAATTATTGATATATAAATTGTTCATATATATGTAAATAAATACGAAAGAAAACAACATACAGTAATTACTTGTATTAAAGTTTACCATCAATTATTTAAATTAGATTTATTTAGATACCACCCCCAACCCCCCTTTTGGAAAGTTAAACAAGAAAGAAAATGAAAAAATTGAGGTTATTTTCGTGTGTCTAGAAAACAAAAATTTCGCAGAGGAATACACCATCTCCTCTTTTGGACATCTCTGGATCCACCCCTGAATATATCAACTTGTGTTACAAAAACCTCATTAAACCAGATCTCCTGGAATTGGCTTCTTCTATCTTGGGGCCCCCTGAGCTAATATATTATTAAGAATTTCTTTGCATATTTAAGTTTATTAAAATTATGTAGCAGCATATCTTTCAAATTAACATGTAAATTAATATCCTTGAATAATGGCCACAGGTTTCAAACATGTAAATATTGCTTGGATGATGGGTACAGGTTAGTTGGGACCAGAATTGAACTTTTAACCCCAAAATTGTGTCTTCAACTAACACTGCCTCAATTGTTATAATTTAGAATTTCATGGCATTAATATGTAAATTGATATGAATCCATTGTAGGCGTATTATTCAGTATTGAAGCATCTACAGCTGTGTCCTGTTCATTAGACAATAATTCCAGTGATAACATTCCAGTGTAATCAAGGGAAAAGATATTATAGTGCATTTATGAAAAAAGAATGCAAAGCAAATTAAATGCTATGGAAATCTTCAGGGTTTGCTCCTGCACTAGGCCTATATTATTGAATACAGTGCAAGTGTCAAAATCTGGAAAAATGATTTTCAAGAATACTGTAACTTGTTGCAAAGATCAGTTAAAAATGTCCATTGGGACACTGATCAAAACAGTGGCACTTTTCACTAAGCCCTGCCCATTGGATATTGTTGCTAAAGTCCCACAAAATGTTTTGATTGGTCAGTTGTTATAGTTTGATTAGCATTCCGGAAAAGTTCATTGTTTTACTTTCCTATGAAAATTGATGGCTTGCTAATGGTAGATGGTTTTTAGTGCACATTCCACGATAAACTTGTATCAAGGCACGAACAGTATTTAGACCACGCATCATGCCTGAAATATCAGAAAACAATAAATAAATTTGAAAATTTAAGGGTCAACACAAATAATAAGAATGTTATAATTTATGAGTCTGTTTTAATAGGAGAAGAAAATATTCTATCGTTCTTTTATTTGCAATTGAAAGCTACTGTAATAACTTGCTATTAAAGTAATTAAAAAATTAAATGTCTTTCATTAAGTTTGATTACTCACTGTTTATAAATTGAACTGAAAATTGTAATCTGTAATTTCAATATAGTTTCATCACTAGAAAAATTGATCAGGTTTATCTGTAATTTTACAGACAAAAGCGGTCCTGGTATCATTTACTTGTTTTCTGGTTACTTGTTTTAGCCATTTTCGATGTATATATCGGCATATATATGTAGGCATAGCCTCTTGATAAATTTTCCACATAAGTACTGTTTACCTGCTGCATCCAGTGCTTGCCGCACTGTATTTGGGTCTCCCTCTCTTCCTTTTTTTTAAAACAAATATTAGAACAGGAAGCACATAATTTGTATGATGTTACTTTTATAGAACTTCAAAGATTATTAAAGTATCAGATTTTCAAAAAGTGTTAAAAACCAAAATTTTAATAAAATACTTTTTTTATTCCTTGACTGGCTAACTTATTTTTTTAAAGATCATCAGAGGAGAGAGGAAAAAATAAAAGTAAAATTTTGTTTTCTAATTTAGCAATAGTTTTGCCAAATACATCCAGACAGAGGAGTAAATAAAGATAAAATGTTACTGGTAAATATAAACAGTGTAGTAATGGGATAGTTAAATGCTTTAAATTTGTATAATTAGGAAGAAATTATACATACCTTACCTTTGAAGATTTTAAGGCAGCAGAGGGCGTAATAGAAATAAAGTAAAATTTAAATTTTTTTGTGGAGGAACGTACTCTAATTGGTAAAAAAAAATCTCATTTTGTGGTGAGCAGTTACTACGTTAATTTTGCTTGCTTCATTCTTTGATACATTCATATATTTGTCAATAATTCCAACCATTTGAAATGATCACACAAACTATAATTAACTCTTTTTTTCTTTTTAATTAACCCTCTCCAGAACGTTCCGAATCATGGATGACGACGGCAATAAAATGCTTAACTTAGAGGAATTCTGTGAAGGCTTGCAAGACTATGGGCTTAGTGTACCCAAGGAACAGGCAGCGCAAATGTTCAACGAGGTGGACAAAGATGGAAGCGGTTCATTAAGTTTTGACGAGTTTTTAATGGCCCTAAGAGTAAGTACCGTAAAAAAAAAAAGAAGATACAGTACCATAAATGCTCAAATAAGCACTGCTCTAAAATAAGCGCCGCACCAAACCTGATTTTTTTTTTTGCTAAACGCCACTCTCCAATATGCGCTGTGGCGATTATTTGGAAGTATATATTACCCAGTGCGTGATGAAACACTTTGAGAAGCAGGGTTTTAAATACAGTGTATACGGTACAGTGTTAAAACGAGTACATAACACAATGGAGACGCATGCATTTCTTTCTAAACGTATACTAACAATGTCGTAGGACCTGTGATAGGCCTACTGAACTACAGGAATACGTGAGATAGATAACATGGGAACGGGCATGGAAAGCGCCATGGCAATATCTTTTATAAGCGCTGCATCACTTATTTGAGCATTTACTTTTTGTTAACCAATTCAGGGGTACCGAGTCTACTGTGATTTAAGGGAGTTCCCACACTTCCGCAAACAAGCAAAAACCTCACGGAAATTAACACATATCTCTAGCAAATACATGATATGTGCGTGATTTACTACTGTATTACCAATTGTATTTCTGCAGTCGGTTGGCCATCACCACACATTACACCAGATCACTGCAAACTTGGAACCCCTGGGTCTTGCAACCCCTGCAAGTTCAATCATATACTACAGTATACATTTTTTTTTTTTGGTCATATATCATTAAAGAAGTCATTTTGAAAACACTTAATTACTGGTTACTGTTTTGGTACCCACCTTTTTTTATCAGTTAGCATTCTATTGTAAATATAAACATGTTCATTTCCATTCCCTGAACAACTAGTCTGTAATACCCAACATCATTATATCACTTTCTGACGGCCTCTCATCTTGCGTGGCCCACCAAGAATTTATAGCTACGTGGTTCCTATTGGATGTGTGGTCAAAAAATTAATTATTGGATCGTCTTTGCTATAATACTATCTAGTTGCTGTTCTAGTTTTTCAGCTTGAGGGCCGAAATACACATTAAAACAGCGTATCATCTGATGGAACAAACTTGGTCTTGTGTGCATTAAGTCACATAGTTCCGGTGGCTGGGTTGCAGGGGGAAGGGCTGGGGGGTACACAGGACTCTTGTTGGGAATCCCTGTAGCCCTGTTTGAGGCAAAGCCAGTCATATTGTCAGGAACACAGTTTGGAAAATAAAAAATTTTTTGCAGCCTGAAAGGGCATCTAGAGTTGCCTAATCTAAATCATAATCTAATCATAAAGAAAGTAACATCAAGGTTTGATGATGATAATTTGTTTCTTTTTCAGCCTCCAATGTCCGATAGTCGAAAAAAAATTATCGAGAAGGCATTTGCGAAGATGGATAAAACCGGTGATGGTGTTGTTACTATGAAAGATCTTAGAGGCGTTTACGACGTTAAACAGAATCCGAAGTTCAAAAGCGGTGAAATGACCAGAGAACAATGCTTTGCCGAGTTTCTCAAAAGCTTTGATAGTCCTGATAATCCTGATGGGAAGGTAAGGCAATGTCTGATCCTTTATCAGTGGCGTGTCTCGGAGTCTCCTTTAGCATGATTTATTTGATTTGAACATTTTCAGTGATGGGGTTGGGGAAGCAACCAGGGATGCGAGTAGTTTTTGAGGGGCATGCGTCCCCCGCACACACCCTGGATACACTATTGTTTTTTAGGAATTCAATTAGTTTACCGATATCATTACAGTATACAGTACCTCATAAATATTAATTAGGTAATAACAACATTTCATTGGTGTGGTAGTTTCTACTATACTTCTGCGCATGCCAAATTTATGCATATGCAGGTAAAAACGTACTACATACAAAATTAATGCATCTCACCTATGTGAACCTTATGCAAACAGCATAATTTAGCCTCACAGATCAAAACAGTGTAGATGGACTGTTTGCTGTCTACTGTTTATGATGAGGTATAGTCAAATAATACAACATTTTGGTAAAGCAGTGAATTCTACTTTCTTCATTGTTGGATAAATGGGACTACCTCCCTCCAGACCTCCCTACCCCCTTAAGTGGTTTATCCCATGTAAGGCATTCATAATGGCTCTGTGGATTGCATGGACAAGAAGAAACTGTATCATACCATATTGTACCTTATTTTAAAAGAATTGAAAACCAAATTAAAGTTAAATTGTTGATTTGACTTGTCATATGTAGTAGGCCTACTATTTTTTAAGGTAGGTTACTAGTAAGCCTTTGTCGACTATAAAATTTTCTTTGACAAGAAACTGTTGTATGCCCATATATAGTCATGATGTGCCTATATATGGTCATGATGTGATGTCATCATGACCATATATAGGCATGTTGCATGTTCTTGATAGGGCTAGACAAGGGGCAATGATCACTAATAGAGCAATGGATTTTTTTTTTTCATCAGGTAACCAGTGAAGAATTTTTGAATTATTATTCTGGAGTAAGTGCCTCCATTGATGAAGATGTCTACTTTGACTACATGATGAGGCAGGCTTGGAAGCTGTAGTGAAATTGTCATTAGCTAATAGAATTTGTTCTTCTTTGTTGCGTTTCTGGTGATGTTTTATTACTCAAGTCCATAATTTGAGCCACACCCAGTTTTATAGCTCAACCTCTGTCCAAATTATCCGCACACATGTGATTTCTCCATATATAGTCATGATGATGTTGTCATATTACACCCATATATATGGACATATCATTTGTCACATAAAACTTGATAGTGTGAACAGAGTTTTAAGCTCTGTGCATACTACCAAATTTTATGTGACAAATTTTTGTAATGTGCCCATATATGGGCATGATGTCTTATCACACCCATATATGGACATATCATTTATCACATAGAACTTAATAGTGTGAACAGAGCTTTAATCTCTGTCCACACTATCACATTTTTTGTGACAAATTTGTGTGATGTGCCCATATATGGGCATGTCTTATCACACCCATATATGGACAAATCATTTGTCACATAGAACTTAATAGTGTGAACAGAGATTTAATCTCTGTCCACACTATCAATTTTTTGTGACAAATTTGTGTGATGTACCCATATATGGCCATAATGATGTCATATTACACCCGAATATGGGCATATCACATTTTTTTTTGTCGTAAAATTTGATAGTGTGGACAGAGCTTTATAACTGACACTGTACGACTGATTGTGCTCGTCGCACTTCCAATGTTTACATTCCCACTTTTTTTTACATTTTTAAAGTTTTAATTCCTTGTAGCGGCTTGGGTTGTTTGATGTACAGTACTTCAATTGATTATTACGATCATATTGATAAATAAAAAAATACTGTCTCATAATTTGACTTTTAAAGATATTAGATTTAGTGCATTTCTGGTGCAATTTTTAATCCCACCATATCAAAAGGTGTGTTTTTAGATAGTTCTGAATGGCATTTGCATATTCAGTGAATTTGTATGTGGAGAAATTGTGTAAACATTTTGATGTGATCATTATGTAATTATGAACTTAGGTACCAATATTGGATTGTAATTTTCTTAATATCAATTTTACTCTAGTGTCTGGCTCATATATTAACATATTGTAAATTCCTTCATTCTTCCATTCATTGTTGTAAGGGATACCAAAGTTAATTTTGCTTCTTCGTTTTCTTTCATTGTATTAGAAACAAACTTGATTTTCTATCCCATTTATTTATATATCACAAAACCTTCTCTAAATAAGAAATGACATTAATTTATGATTTTAAATCTGTAACATTTATTATTATAAACCAAAATGTTAAACAAGAGGATTGAAGTTTGTAATAATTTAATACATTTATACACTACATTAATTCTTACAGCAATTACCATTGTTGTAATTATAAAACAGATTTGTACTGATGACAAATACAGTAACAATACATAGTAGCACTAAAATAAATAGAATAAAAACTAGAATAAATTTAGTAAGCATTAACAATAATAATTGTAATAGTGGGCATTTTTTATATTGTGAATACTTTATCCAGTTTTGATAATGTGAACGGCGATAAATATCGAATAATACAAAATACAAATATTGGTTGAGAATGTCTCGGCGTTGTGATTGAGTTGTTTCAGTCATCTTCAGGAGAATAATATCTGCAGAAAGTCATTTTTACATTCCATATAATTTTATTAAACCCCATTGAACAAGTGTTCAGTATGTTTTGTGGCTTGTGTGCAAAAAGTTATAACCAACGATTCCTTTGACTACACTTTCCAACACTGCCCTCAAAACCAATGCAAAATAACGCTGTAATCACGGGTTTATTCAAATAATATTCAAAGGGGGGACTTAGTAGAACGGACCATTGTAATGTAGTTGATTGAAGAAAAAAAAATGTGTATCGGATATTTTAGCATAAATTTAATTTGCTTGCCATTGATATTATTAGTTGGTTGTTGTTTCCATTTCATAGAAATCATTAGTACCTTCTTCTCTATTCTAGTTTGTAATTTTATATCACATAATGTAACAGTGTAATGTGGTAGAGTTGAAAGCTTGTAAAAATTATGAGTGAAAACATTGCCCAACTCCCTAAACCTTGCGTGTAACTCAAAAAAACAAAACAATGTAAACATAAAGCGGGTAGAAAGTCATCTTTCTACTTCAATTTATTTAAGTTTGATTTCATCTAGAATATATTGATATCCTTTATATGTGTAGTGTATTCTTGTGCCGTCTTTCATATCCTATTATGGTAATCAAATTTTTAACTCTTATTCCATCGGGAGATTTTAGAATCTAATTAGAAGCTAGTAGAGTTGAAAGTTTAAGATACTTAGCATGACCAAAATTATCGAACAAAATACTAACAATAAAAAGAATTTTACACAATTTATACTGTTGCCTGTTTCTGTTTCATTTCGGTTATGCACAAAAGATGACAGATGGAAGCCTAAGATTCATCAGACCCATAGCCAGGTGGATTTGAAGGGGTTCTGGCGAACATGTTTTTTCAGAAAACCCCTTTATCCAGCAAACCTTGTGACCAAATAGCCAATAAGCATTTTAAAAATCCTTCAATCCATACACAGTGGATGTTTTTTCTCTTTCCTTCACATTGAAAATTACTTTTGTCGGATATACAGTATTCTGTTCTTTTATTAGCTGCTGCTTTGGAAACCTCCATACTCTTGCCGAGGCAGCACCCTTTTACTTTCCATGACAACATAGGATGGTCACGCATGAGTGAACCCGTTGCATCGTCGCGCAAATTGAAAATCCCTATTATATTAACTGCAAGAAGTACGCTTTAAGCCACTGAACCCCATATGGCTTAACTCAATGATCATCACCCATCTATTGTGTGAATGCTGGCTATAGGTTGTTAATCATTCTAATTTTATATACAACCAGGACACATAACCACAAACAAAAGACAAATTTGATTCTATGTGCATTTATTCAGTCCATCCAAATCAACAGAAAAACATTACCAAACCATGGCTTCATATATATCATGTTTACAGTACTACTAGTATACAGGCCGAGTTAAGTTTTTTTTTATATATATAAAATAAGGCTATGTTGTTTATTGAGCAATGCCAATGTAATTTTCTGATGATTATTGTACCACAACTTTTATATCCAGTGAGGTCTATACAATTTTGCTGCTCCTGATGGTACGCAGGGCTTTTTTCATCATCTCAATTCCTGAAAAAAAATCATTATAAGGAGAATCGTTTGATATCGGCCTACAAATAATAAAGCGCTGTAGAAATGCTTTACTGGTGCTGCTGCTCCAATTGTTGTTATTATTGTCATTATTATTTTGATAGTGGGCCTAAGTGATAGTGATAATAGTAATGATGATAAATGTTTTGTACAAGAACTGAAAATATGTCTGATAGTGATAATAATAGCAGTAAATATAATACAGTAATCAATAATACTATAATTGAAAAATAATGTTATAATCATATTTGATACAGTCATTAATGATGATACTGTGTAAACAATAAATCGATGCACTACTTACCCCGTTTGAGTCTCAGGTTGTTAGCGACATCATTACTATATCCATCATCTAATATAATTATAAAGATAACGATATTATATTGAGTTATTTTCTCAATTAATATGAATGAAATAAATATAAATTATATCGAAGAGGAGTAAAGAATGAAGAGGTCCGATTGTCCTTAGTTTGCAATAAAACGAGAAACCGTACTACCACACGATAGGGGGCGCCCTATTATTTTTCGAATCTGATTCGAATAGAGTTTGAAACGTCCTGCACGTTTTTGAGATAGAATTGTGTTTTAAACTTGTATTTCTATGCTCTTTGAATATATCATTCTGCATTTCATATGACTTGTGTCTTAGGTTAAGCTTCTTTTTATTTGCCACACAAAGTACATACAGGAGAAAAACACTTACAGTACGAAGAAATTTCCTTGGTACCACATTTAAAATACCACTTTTATTTTATTGGAAATTACTTATGCTAGACTTCAGTGTAAACATAAGTAAAGCAATACAAACACATTCCTTTCCCTAGTTTTGGACAACCTTAAAAAAAAAAAAAAACCCAAAAAATAATATAATTAAAAACCTACAATTCTGTTTTTTTTTTTAATACTCGTTCAAACGTTGAATAACTTGTTTAAGATGCTTGGCTTCCAGTCCCAGGGTCCTAGGTTCAAATCCTGTCAGATTCCGGGATATTTTTCGTGACTAAACAACCCCACTCTATTAAGCCTCGTTATGAGGCTTAGTTTATGTAAAGCATCATGTGTAAATGTTTTTACATGTGAAGGGATTGCCACCTATCTAATAGGACAGTGCAGGTCGCTATTGGTAATCCTTTTCCATGCCTAAATGAATAAATAACAATTACCTTTCTTAGAATTACTCAACAACCTTAAGCTTACCTCTCTTACGCCTGCTACTGTTGGAGGATGATGAGGGCGTTGTTTCCTCCGAGCTGGCGGATGACTCGGAGCTGCCGGATGACTCGGAGCTGCTAGCGTTAGTCATAGTGAGAAGAGCAACTGAAAAGATGGTTTATACACAATTATAATTGTTTTTAATTGCTTTTTTTACAGTATTGAAAATTATTATTACAATATTTAATTAATTGAATGCAATATAGTCCTATATATGATATTGATGGAAGTTAGCCGTTAACACTGTTGAATAAATATAATATAAATCATCAAAGGTACATATACAGTGTTTAATAAGGACATGATGGAACATCGTAGGCTACCCTGTAGCTCCTGAACGAATAAAGTCCTATGAAAAATCATTGTGTAATAAAATGTCTCAGACGGGATTCGAACCAGCGACCTCTCGCTGACAAGGTGAGCGTCATAACCACTAGACCAAGAAGGCTTCATGGTTGAACAGGTCCAAATACCCGTCGGAAACA